>NC_069132.1:59242672-59415172 GCF_026914265.1 Mya arenaria | reverse complement strand
AACAACAAGAAACTTTGTTGCGGCATTCTCAGTCAATTCATGAAATGGTTACAAATGAATATGAAATGATATCAAGGGCAGATGGTGCCATTGCCAATGCAGTTACGCCTTCTTGTGTGCATGTTTCCTCTTCTTTCCAGTCCGTAAAAGATGCTAAGATAAAACTCAACGAAATTATGGAAAGTGTTTTCATTCAGCAAAGGTCGCTGCAGATCGAGCTGGGACAATATGGAGAACTTTTAAAACGAAACAAGAACCTCAAAGAACAAAAAGAATTTGAAATGCGAAAGTATAAATGTCGGCTCAATAGTAAAGAACTACAACGTTTGATTCATACGCAACTAAAAAGGGAAGCACAAAAAGAAATTGATGAATACGAAAAGGAAAGCGGTAAAGCTCTTAAGAGAACAATTGTAAGCGGTGCAGTTGTTGCGACTGGGGGCATACTACTGATTGGGGCTATGGCCGCACCCGTTACAGGTAAGTACATTATCCAACTTAGTATTGTAATTGTGTTGATTTTTAGAAATTGTTTCGTTTTCAAGAGATTCCTTAAAATACGTTTAAATCAAATTACTTAACTTAAACTACGAATATTAAATGTCGCAGTGAGACTTTATTACAGGATATTGTATATGCTTGGTGGGATAACAAGATTGTTAAATACTTCTGACGTCGACTGATAAACATATTTTGCATATTGGATTTTAAGTCAGCCTGAGATTAGTTCACATGCGTTTTTAATGTTAGGAATAATCTCATGTTACTAAGTGGTTTATATTTCATGTGAATCGAACAACAAAAGAACTCCGATAATGTCAGCAAGGATTTTCAATATTTTGACCTTCCGGCCTATGTTTTAAGGAGTGAATAATTTTGTATCGCACTTCATTTGTGTATGAAAGCATTTGATCAGTGAATGGTCAATGAAGTCCGATTATCCGCAAAGTTTTCTATTCACCGGGACTAGCCATCTATAACTCTACAATATAGCGCTTTAAAGACAATTGGACGTAGGAATATACAATGAATCGCACTGGTAGGGTCACTATCATCCAAAATAATAGTACGATACGTTAAGAATACTTTAGTAGTTTAAGTCGACATATTGATGAAATATTCGAGTAACACAAAATTAAATTACAATCAAAAGTACTTTTACAATTAATTTCTAGATATATTTACAATTAAAAAGGTTACATGTTGAATTTTAATCAGGCATTATATATGAAGAGGACAACACTTCCGAATCCTCCAATGTATATTTTAAGTTACAAATGAAGCCAGGATATGTTACTGGTATGTTGATTGGATGGCGTTACCTCTGCCAGACAACGTCATGCTCGTAATATCTCTCCATGCCGTGGTGTTGCTGTACAGGGGGAACAACCCTGACGCCGTTCTGACCGTCCCCGTTCTGATGTTTAGTTATAATCGCTTAATCAGCCATGGTGTTGGTTGACAATGTTAAAACAATTTCCTGTCCATGTTTAAGACACAACCTCTCAATCTTTCATGGTGTTGGTTGACACTAGTAAATGAAAATATGACGTCAGTATTTAATTATAAAAATGCGTTTTAATTATTTAAGAATCAACAACATTAAAATCCATCGAAACATTTATAAATTTGTTTGCCCCGGTACGTTTGCCTACATTATTTATATTATGTGTTTAAAGGTAACTTTTAACATATTTTGAGTTTCAGCTCTCATGTAAATACATTGTACGGAAACGGCCGTCTTGGCGATGACGAAAACTTTGTTCACGCTTCTTATTTGTGAAATGAAAATTCCATCCCACTTACGTTTTCCTTCAAGACTGATAGAAGAAGCTATCTTGAAAGGCAGTAATTCTATTTATATATACACATGTAACCTCAAAAGGATACTGCCGAGCTTCGCCCCTTTCGAGTCCTTATACATCGGTCAGCAATATAACGGTTTATTAAATAATTGTAAATCTTTAAGCCGTAGCCTAAAAACAAAACATGTTTTTTCGTCATGTTCAGGAGGCTTAAGTCTTGCTGTCACTATTGGGGCTTCCCTCGTAGGATCGGGTGCAGCTGGTGGTGGGACTGTTTCCATCATTAAAAACGGTGTGAAACACGCTAAATTGAAAGAGAAAATTAACAGATATAATCTATTGGCTTTCCATGAGCGATTATCCCAAAATGGAAGCCAAATGGAGAGTGCTGTGTTGGAAAACAATATTTGACGCCTAAACAAAGAAATTGGTATAGTTTTGTGTTTAAACAATAATGCCATTTAAAAGAAATGATAAATATATCTAATGTTTCAAGTAATGTTTACATTTTTACATCCTTGAAAAGTTTAAACAGACTTTTATGTAATATTATATCAGTGAATATATATTGGAACAATATCATTCTTTGAAACGGATAGAACACATCTTCAATTGAAACTATTGAATTTATCGCTAGGAGCTTATTTCATGTTGATTTGTTTCCCAGGTACTATAGAAGAAAGCATTACAGATATCCAGAATATGCTTGACGTCTACTTCCATTTTGAAAAAAAATATTGCACAATGTCCTACTACGATTTCAAGTACAAGATCTTTATCGTTTGCTGAATACAAGATCTCATTTTAAAACGAGTCTAACCAGCATTGCCTTTCAGCTATATACCAAACGTTATTGTTGTTTTACCTTTTCCTCTCTTATTATAACCTGTTTTGTTTTAAATGTTATAGTTTTATATAACAACTCACTTCTGCACAAATGCGATCAATTGATACCAATAACTGAGTGAAAAAGCATTTTACATGTCAACATATAAATAGTTCGCAACATCTTTCCAGGAATCAGATGTTGCTTTGCACGCAGCGGCAGTTGAAATACATTCCTTCCGGATCATTCAAAGAGCGTTCAACAGGCACGGCAATCGCACGGGGAAATTCGATAAATATATGGACAAATTAAAGGTTGTATTAATACTGATAGCTCTTGAGTGCATCCCAAAGGAATTGTTCCTTCCCAACTGCAGCATGAATTTCTCATTTGCAAACAAGTGCAAGAAATCGAGAATTTATTATGTGTGTATTCCCAAAAGTTATTTATAAAATATAGCCTTGAACAGTTCAAAGTAAAATTAACTTGACAACTCATTCCAGAATGGGTTTCAAATATGTAATTCTGTATTTATTTACAAAGGCTCTAGCATGATTCCAAGAACTGGAAGTTAATAAAGGCCGTAATGGAAAGTTTCAAGGCGGCGACGTTTTGAATTTAAACTTTTTTAAAAGTACGTCATGCACACACATACCTTGTTTACACACAATGACATTATTAAAAGCAATGACGAGCATAAACTGTTTAACAGTTTTAAACGACTTATACGTCTTGTATAGGATATGTTCTGAAAACAATAAACTAATCCGAATAACTGCAGCCAAATTTGTGAACTTTTAAACAGCTGTCTGTGAAAAATGCGGCGCCGATTTATCATTATCGAATGTTCGGGCCCCGATGTCATTTTCAAGAGACTTTTTCGTGTCTTATACTACACAGTATTATACTTTAAAATTAGTATACCATAAATACTGAAACAAGAAAATCAGGTTCAATAGTTTACTTGCTCAAATAATGGTATAAACATTAAATTGTGACAAAACTCAATAATAAAGATGTGCCGAAAAAGCCTAACTTGCCGGCCAGCTGGGGAGGGGGGTGTTGGCACGGGCCCTCCGTGCCCCCCCCCCCCCGGTAGGGCCGCCACTGGCCTTGATATTTTTATTTGAGCAATTTCTAAGATTTATTTTGAGAAAACGCCATAATGTTAATTATTCTAGCAGCATGTAATAATAGATTGGTTTTATATTTCAGGAGAAGTGGCGTGTAATGCAGGACGTCATTCACTTTCAACATAAAATTGTTGATACAGCGGTGATGCCAGTAAATGAGAACAGTTAAACATATACAAAACATTTATAGACTAACGTGGTCAAGTCAAGTTAAATGTTACAGTTCAGTACCGTGAATCAACTATTATAATCTAACAAAAATAAAACACATACATAAATCCTTTTTACCACAGTTTTTAGCCCTTTGCACTTGTTGATAAACTTCCTACATCATTTATGTCTAAGTTGTGTATATTCTGGTATTTAAAGGATTTTAACAAATAGAAAAAAACTCTAATTTTGCCAAATTCAAACTGCGCACAGTTTCTTAAAAATCTCCGAACCATAAATGTAACAAAGGCTTGCTTGATAATATGACAGCTATATTTCTAAAAGATGCGAACTTTTTATAAAGAATAATGAAGTGTATATTGAGCCTAAAGATAAACGTTTGTTCGAAGAACGACCAATCAGATGTCACTGACTATCAACATGTTAGCATTGTATCTATACTATTATGTCAAAGATACTTGAAAGAGCAGTGTTTTACCAGCAAGAGTCGTATCTTTTCAAACATGATATTGTGTTAACATTTCAAAATGGATTTAGAGAAAACTACTTCACTGATAATGGCCTATTACATTTGACTGATTATATCAAGACACAAGCTGTAAATAAAGGAATGATCATGCTAGACGTTCAAAAGACCTCAAAAAAAGACATCCGATATAGTTGATTTTGTCATTTGGTCTGACAAATTCGAAGCTATGGGCGTGGAAGCAGTGGAGTGGTTAAACTACTATTACGAAAGACGACAGTGGATCACTGTCAACGATACCGTGTTTAATGTCTAAACCTTTGCTAACTTACAATCTTCTGTGAAATTCCTTGGAGTTGTGTTGGACAATGAGTCGCTCATGCTCTTCGATGAAATATGGAGTGTTAACAGTGGAATAGATACAGTGAAATTGTTACTTTGATATTTTCACTGCGAAGTAAGGAGTAAAAATATCATCTTAATGAACTCATTTAGTAACTTCTTCTTGAACAAAACTAATCATGTTTCTTTTGAATAAAAAATGCTGCTAAAAAGTTCCAATTTTAAAAGGTGTCACAAGTTTAAAAAACCCAACTTACTGTTCATAAGAAAAATGGTGATCCTGTTTTTCAAACGTTTTTTTTTTTAATTTTGAAGCTAAATGATTGTTTTTTTTACAAAAAAGAACAAAAAAAGAGTTCGAACACATATACTATGTTATAACACCGTTCAAATCATTTTGCACTCTTTGTCGTTGGAATACGTGATACGAACTACCCAGAAAATTTACACAACAATTGACCGATCAACTAATGCTTTATTTAACCTCACACTTGCCTGTGAGGTTGTCTGTCTGTCTGTGAGGTTGCCTGTCTCTGTGTCTACGAGGTTGTCCGTCTGTCCGAGGGGCTGTTATAGGACATGGCTCTGTGTTGATCAATATAAAGGCATTTTCTGAGAGAATTTTTAATTTTCAATAGAGCCGATCTTAACGATATAGTTTCTGCTGGAAACGAAGTTTCGTACATGTCTTACTGAGACGTATCCAACTCAATCGCCCAGATATCTCTACCCATTCCATGTGAAAGAGAGGGGACGGGCTGCGAGTGACTTGTGTACTCAATTGCGTTTGCGGACATATCTATGTAACCTGTTAACGATAGAGGTACTGCTGGAACGCTCTAGACGTGATCTGTCCATAGTAATCCAGTGTTGACTTTCTACCCTGCTCGAGCCCACGACAGACCAAGTTGCCAAGCTAACGCGGTAGGTTTGTTAAGGTATCGCCGAGTCCGATCCAAAGGTACTTTAATCGCCTAGATCAGCTGCTGGGTTACTTTCTCCCGCACACCTGGCCTGGCCGTCCATCTCGGCGATTTATTACCTCCATTTTATTAATTTGATTCAGTGTGATCCTAATTTCTAGCCCTTTGTCTAAATGCCACAATAACAGTGTCGTCTTCTGTATCACAAAGTAATTCTGTGCCAGTGCAAAATACAGCCCAGAGTTTTTATAAAGGCGACAAATTTACTTTTTGGGAACAGAATGCATATAATTGTGTTAAGTGCAACGCCTTGTAATAGTTGACGACAGGTGGCATTCACAAAAACGCCGTGGACATTTTTCCTTGCTACTCTTGAATTGCACAGGCGTTCATATACATTGTCACGACACATTAAACTACCACGGTGGTCATTCGCATTTAATCGCGCGACTTTCGCCCCCGGGTACATACATGCTTGGAACTTGTAAAATTTCAACAAATTAACGAATTCAACACACGAAATATTTCGCATGTTGATTTCCATTTCGACACGGCAACCATTGTCTGAGCCGGCTCGGCCCGCCCGGACACGTGTGCTGTGTGAACAAGAGTTCGTAAGTACTCCAAAACGGTTGACACGTATATCTCTCTTTATGCAAAGTTGTGCAGCTGTTTACGGAATAGTGTTTGTTTAGTGATCAGTCATTTAGTCCAAATACGGTTTTTGCAGTAAAATTGCTAAATGCTGAAATTCACAGAGTGCATCGCGAGAAAACCCACAGCACACCCATGAACGAGATGAACATTATTCCTGAGCTGCGGTTATACGGGATAATCACATGTCTTAATTGCCCCGAACTTCCCACAACCAGTTCGTTATAACGATTTTTCATTTAATTAATGAACATGCGTATTCATTTCAATGTTACAACCTGTATGGCACATGTCCGGGATCTCCCAGGAGGTCCCGTCCGGACATGTGCGCTATGTGCACACGATTTAACGGGGTACACGCCTAGTCTAGTTGTGTGCAAAGGTTGTAGCTATATACTGCAAAATGAAATTTAACTGCTCAATTATTACGTTTTATTACCGGTTTGTTAGATAAACTGCTTATGTTGAAATTCATGACGTGCATCGCCCAACGATCGCCAGCACACCTACGAACGAAATTACTATTATTTATGTGCTATGGTTATACGGGCGACACATATGACTACATTGCCGCGAAATTTCAACACTCTGTTAGCAAAAAATGATTTTCAATGAATAAATGAAATCAACACTTGCATTCCATTTCGATCTTATAGCCCGTAAGGCAAACGGCCGTCATTCGCCGGGCTGGCCTCTCCAGGCACGTGCGCTATGGGAACACGATTTCTCTAACACTCTTTAGAACACGTGTATCTAGCTGTATATAACTGTAAAAGTTGTAGCTGTTTACGGACTAATAAAACATAAATGCTCACTCATTACGTCTTAGAACGGTTTTTGTAGCATATTTGAATATAGTAAAATTTAAAGCGTGTACAGCGCGATGCCCCGCCCACAATAGGCACGAAATGTTCTAAAAAGTCGGCAATACGTATAAAAAAATGGCTGCCTTTGAAAATAATTTCCAGCATATTTATCATATTAGTGAGAGTTTCGACAGCGTATAAAATTGGTCCCTTTCTCTAATTCTGTATTTGGCGAGGTTAGTAGCCAATCTAAACGGGAGATTTTCATATTGGCCGACTTTGGTCGATATTGGGCTAGATTTTTGGCATATATATTCTTAAATTTTCTTGCATACCGGACGTATGTTTCCGGTCATGTGACCAGAGCTGAAAAAAAACCATCTTACACCCACCATGTAAGATGAATCACGCGCTGTAATTAGGACGTCACTATCAAACAAATTTTAAATTTTGAGAACTATTTTTATGTTCGCGTGAAAAATTGAAATGAAACGTTATTTGAAAGATGTTGCTTTTTTATTCAAAACTAAGTACAATTTAAAGAAAAATTGAAACAATATTTCATGGCAATATAACTTGTTCCGCTTCTTTTAGCGTAAAACATTAATAAAATGCAAATAAAAAGCAATGTGAAATCAAGTTTACTCCCTTACTTCCGGTAGCGTTCATTAATGAAGTCAGCAATAAAATTCTTATTAAATCTATTATGTCAAACAACAAAGATTGATCGGTGATGCAGTACAAATTGCTAGTAAAGGAGAAAAGGGAAAACTCCTAGATATTGCCAAGCCCCTAGGTACATATTTAATGTACAAAGAGCACGCATTTTTGACAGGTGACACAAAGCTTGCAGCCAGACATGAGCTGATTAAAGGCATGCCCGACCATGACTTCCGGAATCTGTGTGCTTGTTTCAACTCGCAGGAGGATTTTTTTGATGATGCCATGTCCAAAACAGCCATGAATACCACCAGCAATCTGGCACCAATCATTCCCTAACATGTTCAGACATGCCTCCTTTTATTGCCAGCAAAATCTCGAATGAAACGCATGTCCCCACTAATGCATCAGCAGCCTATTCAAGTTTGCCTGAAGTTGAAACGCCTACAATGAACAATCCTGTCCAAGCTGCAATGAAACGGAAACTGTATGTTGATGAACACTAACTTCCCAATAAGCGCTTTGCATGTGTAAACCTCAGCCGCGTTGAATACAGGGAAACTCAACAAAAAAAACACTGAGAACAAGACAAGGTCACACATAAAACTTATCCCTTAGTGGTGAAGGGAGACGTGTGGTCAATCGAGGAAATTCCTCCACATGACATGGACAGGATTCTGCAGGAATTTGTCATCCGGATCCGCCAGCGTGATGGATCTGAGTACGAGCCATCTACAATACGTGGGATAATTGTTAGTCTTGATAGGTAATGAACTCAACCCAACCAGACAAAACCTGAATATAAAAAATACAAGAATTCAAAATAATCATTTCTTGATTAAGTAAGTGTCCAGTGCAGATTAAGAAATATGACCAAAAGCACGCATCAAGGCATGCTGTGTAATTAGCTTGCACTACGTTTTATTTCCTAACCGATATTGGAAACATGTTTTTATTCGTTTTCTGAATGCATACAGTTTACATATCAACTTAAAGGCAAATACTTTCTACATAAGGATCTTTTTTCCAAGATGGCGAATGTATACCTTCCCGCCGCGGTCGCACGAGGACGTTTTTTTTTGTTATTATACAATGTTCTTATTGTCAGATCGATTAAACTACAATAATGTTTGATACCATGTGTAAATATTTGTTGACTATCTGATGTACAGTAATAATAATAACTAAGGCACTGCCTCTACGGGCTTGAAGTGTTATTGCCAGACACTTTAAAATAAAAGTGAAACATACTAGGAGTAAAAGGGAAACGTTTATCGTAGTTAATGAAACTTGAAAGTATTTCACCCAATTTTAAATAACAAGCAGTTCTGCTATTGTTGGCAATGTATTATATATATTCAAGATCATATACAATAATATTGTATACATTACATATAATGCATAACTATATATATTATATCGAAGTTTGGAGTTGTTCTTCTTATTTAACTTAAATAGAGCTAGTATGCACTTGAGATAAAGTACACAAACGCATTTGAAGAATAAGTTACAAACAGAAAATAAATACAAATGATCACAAATCAATAATGTTTCACAGAAGTATATTACAATCAGGGCTACTTACATATTTACTGGAATTAAATGGGCAAAAATCCATTTAAATATGATGGAAAAACATGGCAAACATCTGAAAAAAACATCTATTATGTAAGTATACAGAATATGTTTTTATTTGTTTGTTACAAAAAACATAATCCCTCCCCCCCACCCCCCAAAAAAGTGGCAAAATGTTAAATGAGAAAAAATGTGTTGACAATGTTTAGATTTTAAGGGCAAAAAGGTAAACTGCTTTCATTACAAAATTATCTAAACAATGCTTTCTATTAACTTTTAATGTTTTATACCCTTTGTTTAAACCCTAAAACAGTATGTGCTCTTAAAGTATGAACCTGATTTCCTATCAAATAAGAACCCAGTTCATATCACAACTGTCAGTTGAGCTCACTTAGTACTGTTTCATGTATATTTGTTGAGTGTACCAGCAAATAGAGCAAGCTCCAATTTTGATTCCAAAACCATTCATATATAAAAACAATTGAACAAATTAAAATGAATACATTATATTATTTACAAAGAATGCCATAATGAGGCTAAGTATGCAAATATGTTAATATGCACACATTTAGGCTACAGTTACCTTTACTATTAATTAATATTGATAAGTCTAAACAAATGCTTACTATACAGTGTAAAATTATGTTTAAAGATATAAAAACCTACAAATGACATGTTCGTGGAACATAATTATACATCATTATGGAATATAACTGACATATGCAAAGGATTTCAATTCCATAGTCAATTTGTTCTATCAATTGTCATCAATGCGTCATATAGCTAGTGGGTTTTGCCAATAGTACTTCAAAAACAATGATCTTTTCATGAGCATCAAACGATAACCTTTACATTTAAAATATATTTAAAAATAATTACAATGTACATCTTTTAAAAAATACAATTATGCAAATTAAATCGATTCATACTGTTCATACTATTATACATTGTGATTTCATCTTAACCTATCGGATGTTAAGCCTAAACCCCCCAAACATCAACTCAAAGTGTCGCATCTTAAGCTCATATATTACCATTGAAATCACCACAGACATTTAAACAGGGTTCTGCCTTGTCCAATATGTGCTTAAAACAAACGAAAATCACTTTTCTATGTCAAGAAAATTAAATTCGAAATACAATTTGTTTTTAGAATGGTTATCTTGTTGCCATGATATTAGCATTAATTAAAAAGTCACTTATGTGGTGTGGTAATTTCGACAATTTTACCGAGTCTGATTGGGTGCAAATAGGCTTTAAGTGGATGGCATTTTGGCCGGAGCCTTACTTTACTTTTGGGAAAAGTTCACTTTCATAACATGCCTAATTATTTATGAAAGAGAACAATTGTCATATGCACTATACAGCCTATTGTAACATATAACTTTTAACAAAGTATAAACAAATGTCAATTATTTATTAGTAACCCTAATATCAGGTTGTTATACAGAAAAACCTGTTACCCTTTATATTCGTGTATTACAGTTATTCCCAGAGGATTTTCCGGAAGGCTTGGGAGCAATTTGCAGACCATGCTACTTATCAAACGATGATACTGGGAAATGTTGAATTTTCTTAGCCACCAATTATGTTACCTAAAAAAACCTTGTTCGTTTATAAAACAGATAAATGACATATTTGAAAATGAATGAAGCAAACCGATCTAAATTAATTTTAAACTTTTGCCACATACTTTTACGCAAGTATTGTAAGAAAAGGAATATCAAACACACTTTAAATACTGTTCCAGTAAATACTGAAGTACCATTCAATAAAACGGTGATCAGTATTTAATCTATAGCTATCATATTCGACGAACAGTATATTCTTGTTCAGAACATACCAGAGTTGTATTTCCTTCTGACCTAATTTGGCAACAATACAAGTTTATGCGGATTGCTTAATGAAATGCGTCAAACAAACGGTGTTTAACTTGACTACACCAACCACTACATGGTAATTAGTACACGACTTAACCCTGACCTGTTCTATTGTCAATAAACGCAAATGTTCAATTCCCACAATTACCTAGTTTAAAAAAACGGACGCTTTAAATATTAACATAAGCGCAAAAAATGTTGCTTTAACATAACAAAGATATTCATTTAAATGTATTTAGCAAATATTCTGTTTTATTAACAAAATAATACATTGTGTCAAAGATGCTTTCGAGAACAACTGGTCTAGTAAAGATTGGCACTAAAGTTGACCATTTTAACCTATAGGAACCGTAAAGTCATACTTCATGGGAGAAATATCAATTATTGGATTTTTAGGTGACTCGGTGTCATTATATACTTGGCAAAGGGATTTATATTGGGTTCGAGCGAAGCAGCAAGCGGGTTCGAGCTAATCACCATAATTATTAAAAAGCTTCATTGTTTCCTAGTATTATGCCTGTACTGTTTGGCTTCTAGATTTATCCCTGTACATTCGAGTGTTTTTCGTATAACTAATAATTGATTAATTTTTCTTAGTATCGTACGAATAAAATTAATTTATGTATGTTTTGTCTGCATTTCTTGCACTAAGTCATCAAGGTATTTTTATATTATACAAAGTAAGAAAAACATATACAATATATCATAAGCTACTTAGATAGGAACAAAGAAAACTCGCGAATGAATATTGAATAATAATAATCAATTATATGCCTATGATATGTATATGTTATAATGGTTATTGATGATATAACAAAGTATCAACTTATAAATGCCTACATATAATTACTTTTATATTCGTTTAATATATATTTTGTGATTACCTATATACGTCGTAATGGATCAGTTATGGTTTCGTACGGATTCATTTGACTTTTAACGCAATTTGTATGTAATGTCTGAAGTAGGTCAACCAGAAACGTCTGCTATTTTCACTCAATGTGTCAACAAAACACGTGTCTATTGGGACAGGGAACTAATATTTCCCGAGAACAGTGAAAGAACAGATAATCAACAGATTTCAGAAAAAAGTTAATGCTGTAATTAATGCTATAATTAATGATATTCTCAGTGGAGTTGGGTTCCTGGAGCTATAATTGTTTACAAAAAGGAAATACTATAAATGTAGGACACCTAAACTATTGCATCATTTATTCATTAATGCGAACAATGCCAAATTTTCAGCAGAACAAATGTCGAAGTCATTATAATTTATATAAGATTTTATACTTCTCCGATCAGTTTTTGCACATATCACTCTATTGCGTTTCCATTACTGAAACGCTAGGTAAAGTAGTGCAACAAGTAAATATGTACGCCCATATTTTCATAATGTCTCTAGTTGAGCTTTTTTAGAGTGGTAAAACAGTTTACATACCTTTCCAAAATATATGCAAATAAAAGAGGAATTTTCGAACGGTGGCACAATAACACCTTGTCATCAGCACTATTCTGTTAATAGGGAATCTATAAAGATTCGCAAATTAAACCTTGTATCTTTTAATCTTGAGTGGAAATATCGCACACACAGACTCAGCAAATCAGAATTCTTGTTAATTGTGCATAATGTAAGTTGAGGTAAGCAAGAGATCCGCTATCTAGTATCTTTTTAAACATTACTGAATTGAGCATTCTCAAACTAAAGTAAATGTTCCAGAAAGGCTTTCAATACCAAACATATTTGCTGATTGAGCAAACATGTAAAGAAATGACGATTTGATGCAACCTTATGCAGATAAAACATAGCTTAAGTCGATTTCACTATTAAGTATGTGCATGTTTGTGTGTGTTAAGCAAGCTATAAATCCTTTTTGCTCTTTTTATTGATAGGTTGCGAGCAAATAAGTTTTCCGCACGTGATTTTATTATATTCGTACTCCAGCAATTTCAGGTGTGTGTATTTTCCTCCCGTGTTAGGGCACTACCCTAGAGGCAAAACGTTTCATTGTTTAGAGGCATGTGCCCGTTTTAAATAGTGTGTAAAACAAACAGATAGTATTAAATCACATTGACTTAAACAAAAATACAGGAGGTGTCGCGATATCTTGGCGCAAATTGAATCCTGCGGCCATCCACTAAGTTCCGAAACACATTGGCTCTAAATCGTCTTGTGGGGTGTACTGAACTCAAAACACGTTGGCAAATTTCAGTCTTAACTGGTGCATTTTGTAGTATTTTATATATTTGTATATCATTATATTTAAATAAAAGTAAGAAAATGAATTTAAATCCGCATGCATTAACGCTTTAGAGAATGCGTTATTTGTTTGTATATATTTGGAAGTGTACCGTGTAGAACCTAATTGCGTCATAAAATTACCCTCAAATGTTCAAAATTGGTAAAGGTTTGCGTGTCAAGCAATACTCATTCGTGAATTGTTCCTGTGTTACCAATGAAAGAATCATGTTTGTGCATGAAAACGGTTTGGCAAAATGTATTTTGGCATACTGGTGAATAAATGAAGCAAACAGGAGCTAAATCATGGTTACATAATAGCCACATAGTTTTACACAACCAGGATACTATTTAAATATTCAAAGAAATGGTTTCCATTTTGCTACAGTTAAGTCGGAAAAGGTGTAAACAATAACGATCGGTAGTGCTCAGAAAAACGTTAATGGTATTTCCTCTAGCATTTTAAATCATATCATTTCTTTAAATGAAAGATCACATTACCTCCCTTTTAAGGTATTTGCGCTTAATCTAGAATAATCAGAAATGTATCTCAGAAGGGTGATTTTACAACTCGAATGTAACATATCATTGTGAAGTAGAGTAGGTATCTCATAAGTATATATGAAACACTATGATGGGTTTAAGAGAAGCACCATATAGGTTTCGAGCGAAGCACAATATCGGGTTCGAGCCGAACATCTAATCAGGTCTGAGCGAAACACCATATTGAGTTCGGGCAAAAATCCATAGCGAGTTCGAGCAAACCACAATAACGAGAAATGTTCTTCCAAGACCGGTACCAATGTGTGTATAGCATTTGATAAATTACATCATATATGCTACGTCGGAAGGCAACATTTTGCTTAAAATGATACCCGAAGCTTCATAAAGGGTTCGATCAAAGCAAATTTATCGTAAACCATACGTGCGGAAAACTATATCGGATTTTAGTAAAGAACCATTACGTTTTCGAGCAAAGCACCATAAATAATTCGAGCGAATCTATCAAAACATCATAATGGGTCCGATCCAACCATTATCTCGGGTACAAGCAAATCGGAATAAAGGGTTCAATCGATGCAAAAAATCGGATTTGGTCGGAGCACCAAATTGATATCGAGCAAGGCACAATAAAGGGTTAGAACATTGCACAATAGCTGGTTCGCGCTAAGTATCATGACTGGTCTAACCAAAGCACCATATAGGGTTCGAGCAAATCAATTATAACGGGTCTCACCGAAGCGCCATAAAAAAATAATAAGCTCAGCCATTTATGGATACAAGCAAGTTGTCATTACGGGTAAAGTTTCGAGCTGAGCACGATTAAGTTTCGAAGCAAGCACTATATCGGGTTCGAGCAAAGCAAAAATAACAATTTCAAGTCAAATGTCGAAATCGAGATGAACACGATAAAAGCTTCGAACGAAGCACCATTTCGGATTCGAGCAAAGTGCCATAACGTTTTTAATGTGCCATAATTTAGTAGTTATAGTTTTGATCGATCACTTCTGCATTACGGCATCTGCAAAAAGTGATATTAGCATACATGTACTCGCCTCATAGACACATTTATAAAGCAATTTGTGTTGTATTCCACTGACTATCTGCTCATGTTTGATTTACTGATATTTCATTGTCAGTGTTTAATTCATATTGAATTCAGACATACATGTATTGTACTAATTATAAATATAGGCTTGGAATTGCCATATATAATAAGCAGATCAAAATTAGTATTGTCTTGTATTTTCATAAGTTAAAGCATATAACCATTTATACAATGTTAAAAGTGCATTTGGACGTTTAAAGTGCCTTAAATACCACACTGAAATTAGATGTCTGATTAAAATGGTATTAAATGAAGTTAAGAGTTAAACGCATATACGTTGTCACCCCTTTAAACTAGAAATTTAGCATCGCGAAAACACATGTACATTTACTTATGATAATTATTAATAATGATTGTCACAACACTAAGCTGGCGAGTTTTTTTTTCGAAAGTTCAACACTCTAATTTACAAATTCCGGTAGCGTTGCTTTTTATTTATATATCTTAAATTTAGTCTAATACAACTGACTGAGAGACCTTGAAGGGGGAAAGGCTAAATAACACTAATTCTTGAAGGGTGTGCGCTGTTATTTTTATGTTATAAACTCTTGACTATAAAACCACAAATATTTCATTTATTCATTCGTTTATTTTATTGTTTGTTCGTTCCTTCCTTCGTGCGTTCATTCGTTAGTTTATGTAATCATTCATTATTTCATTAAAGGAATTAATCAATCTTAATAATATCATTAGAACAATACGGTAAATCAGTAGGTTTTCAAATTGTTCATGTGTATAAAAACATTATTATCAAAACACAGTGAAATACAACAGGGTAAACCACACTACTCTTCACGCTTCAGGACCACAAAGCTTAAATACCAAAACACACTGATGACACTGACTATCGACAGTTCTTGAAACCTCTTCCACCCATAAACAATAGTTGAGAAACCAACGAACACACGTACCACGCCCATACCAAAACACATCCTTATCCTCAACACTCTCACTCCGATGCCCTTCTCAATATGCACACACATACACATATGTCCGTATTACTTCCATATACGCTCTTCTACAATCTCCTGTATCTATATCATTCTCTCTGACGCCTCCCTCATCTAATCCATCGTCCTCATCTAATCCATCGCCCTATTCCTGGTAGCCTTATCTTCTTGCTCGTTTTTCCTCATTTCAGCTCTCGCTGCTCTGACCTTATATCGCTCCTTTGGCCCCATCTCGATGCTTAGGCATCTTTTCGCTGCAGCTTTTTTTTCTATTCAGCCTCGACCTTTCGGGCTAATCGCTTTTCCTGGGCCTCTTCTTTTCTGTTTACAACAACTGCACGTCTGAAATATACGCCTGCTTAAATGGAAGGTAATTACTTTCAAATAATTTCTTGTACTGTTTAATACTGATCGTATATGGATCATGCAATGCATGACACAAATTATGTAAAATAGGTCAAGCAAAGCTCAATTTCATCTTCTGTAGTACTTCGTTGCTACTCAGCCATCTCTCTTTTTTATTTATTGTAGGTGCCTTCTTCGCCTTCAAAAACTGAACTATGGTGGCAATAGAATGTCGGCAAGTATTTGAGGAATTATTCCCTTGGCAACAAGTGGCTTTGTGAAAAACCTGACACATGTAATAAAGGTTACGGCTTTTTGTCTATTGATCGGTCGATATGTATCTTATTATGACAACTTATCAATCAATTAATTTAAAAGAACATCAAGCGCTTAGATAACCTGCGGACATTTTATCAAAATAATATACAAATATTTAACTCATGTCAACTCAAACGTTTTTGCAATAAAAGACCAGCAACTCTGTTATAATTAGTTTAGAATTAAGTAAACCTGACCTCCCTTGCTTTAAAAATACATTATTCCTGTACTTATAAAATATGAACAAACCGATCGATTAATTTAAATGAACACCAAGCGAATAGATAACCTACGGATATTTAATTAAATAATATACAAATATCAAATTCATGTCAACTCTAACATTTTTATAATAAAAGACCAGCAACTCTCTTATGATCCGTTTAGAATAAGTAAAGCTACCTCCCTTGCTTTAAAAAATGAATCAATTCTGTACTTATTCTACAGGGATTGAGATACAAAAACACGATCATCTATTTGTCAATTTAAACGCAAAATAAATGTCAGAAACAAAATAACACAAACGTCTTATGTTTGAAGAAAGTGATGAATATAAAGCTAACACCTATGTAGTTTGTAGTCAGGGGAGATGGAAGATAAGTTCCTTTTTCGAATAAGGAATAAGGAACTTCCTTACTCATCTACCTTGCATTATGCTTATTTCATTCATTATTTTACACCCGTTTAAGAGAGAAAAGTATCTTAAAAATACATATGAAGTATTTTCTTTTAGCTGCACCCATTATGACATGCTCTCAGAGACTGAAAAGGAATCAACGAGAAGGAAAATGGAACTCGATCCTTTTTCATTATTCAAACTCGAATACGGAACTGGTTCCTTTTTCCTTATCTAAGACAAAATAAGGAAATAAATATTAAAGTTTTAAAAATATAACTCCTTCATCTATTTATCGATTAGCTATGCAACATTTATCAACACGAAGAGGTTGCGTTGTTTTTTACACCGTACTTGGGGCCTAAGGTGATTAACAATACACATAACTGCGCTTTATTCTTAGTCGAATAAGGAACAGAAACGGTGGCTTTCTTACCATTTTACTTTCTTTAAAGAAATATCTATGCATAAGCTGTCTAGTTATGAAAATGCTTTGTTTATTTTAGTGGGCTTCAGTGCTTAAAGTGCTTTAATAACGCACCAACGTCCAAATATGAAACAAAATTCTGTAAAAATATATCGATTCTGAGGATCAGCTCAGAGAAAAGAAATTGCTAAATAAAAGTTTGTTTGACTAGTGCATCCATCACTATTAATGTGTGTGCTCTTTCGTTATTCCATAAATAGGTACCAGTTCCATCGTAATTTACTTGACATGCGTGTCTATACCATGAAAAGTTTTGTTTAAAAAAGCCATGGACTTATATCATACAAAACTTAGTTTGTCATCATCACCTATGATAAGTGTTTTCCAGAAACAAATCATTTTGTTTGTTTTGAATAACTAGAAGATATATGCAGGTTTCACAATAAACCACCTTTTGCATTGTATTGGTTACAATGCTCAAAGAAAAGTGATTGTGGTAGATTTAGGGAGAGGTGATTTATTAAGAGGGTCATTCAGACATGACAAGAAATTAAGTTAAAACATACCTGTAAAAAATCAGTTGCATTTTTTATTTAGGTGTTGAATCAACCACGCTCGTTGAGCTCTTAACTCTGTGACCTTCACTTTCCATTTTAAGTGTATAATAAACAAACAAATTTTTATTTAGGAACTGTAAAACCTCAGATTTCACGTAATATTTGTAATTTATCATATTTTTTATCAATTGTACACATTTAAAAACGAACTTGCTGTTAAGAAGTGATCATAAAGTTGCATGTTTCCAAATAACTCGAAGAGTATATTCTCTGTTTAAATAGACTGTATCTTTGAAATATGTTGATTAATGATTACCCATACCTTAAAGGGTGAAGGCAAAAGCCTGAGCCGTTTAAATTAGGAAATGTAGGTTATGATCTAACAGAACGATAAATAGTTTTTCATATCCTAACCTACTGAATTAATTATAATCAGGAGCGACACTCGATATTCAATACTGCCTTTTTCTTTGGAGCCGCTGAAGTAAATGTCGATTAGTATACTTTATACTCGGTACAAATGATTTTAAATCATACTAAAAATGACCACACAATGATCGTATTTCAACAGGTTTGATCTGTTATGCATCGATCTTCAATAATCGTTTTTGTTTTCTTTATGAATGCATTATAGGTCGGAACAGAAATTGTTATCTGCCAAGCGGAAGTGAACTCGATTTTTATGCAATACACAGTCTGTTTAAATAAAATTAAAAATCAGTAAACATCAAGAATTAGCGCCAGAAGAAATGATCAGCGACCATATTACAAACTTAACTTGCCAAACTTTCTTAGTATTTCCTTTATGTCTGGTTAAAATGGAATAGATTAACTGAGACGTCATTTGTGCAGAAATCGTCATGGCAAAATAGTTGTGAGGTTTTTATATGACTCTGTCAGTATGAACTACGGCTGCAGTATGGAAGAAAATACAAATGACAAAGAATTCGAATCGCGGCCGTGGATGAAAGCAACTAAACTTTATTTACGCATGTATTGTACCAGAATTGTTCGGGTGGTTGGCGCATAGGGCCTGGCACGACCAACATCATGGTCAACTTAAGTGCATCAAGGTAGGAAACAATCACTAGGATTGCCCGTTTCCTGTACCAAGTTTCACTTGCTTAATAGCAGTCTTCTGCTGATTAAAATGTCCATATTGATCACCACGTACCAGCGAAGGCTGATTTTTTAATGTTTCCCCTACTTTGCCTGCAGTTCGTCAACAAGCGACGTGTGAAGGCCATTACTTTGATAATCTGTCAAATACAGACTTAATAACTTATTTATACCATTTTATGGAAACGAAAACAATCATAGGGTTATAGTAGATTTATTATAATTAAACTTAATACTTATCTAGATAGTGGTAAATGCAATGGGCCATATTCGCCGTAATAAGCCTAGTAGACTATTCCAAAAGAATAATGGACAAACGGTTGAACTATTTAAATCTATAAATACGCAAAGAAAAATCTACAAAACAAGCAAAACTATTTACATGTAATTTCTAGTACAATTGAAACTCTATGATTACATACACTATGAACTTTACCAATGTAATAACATGTGCTTAAGAAATTTAGATAATACGTAAATACGTATGTGTATACAAATAACAAAGCTATCATAGTAGTGATTTATTTCATGATTTATATTTAATTACTTGATTCTCTTGAAAATAGGCGGTTATCCTAATGTGACTATTTTCATAATTGGAAGCTGACATATATAATAATTGTATTACATTTAATAGAACATTTTTATATTCAAACTCGGACAATCGGAGTTACCATATTTACCAACCGAGCAAAAGGAAAAGTGTTTGCAAGAGCGCTTAGAGTTTTTTTTTATCCAAAACGTCTAGGGTATTAGTCACGAGTTGTGGCTAATGCATATATTATTTATTAAAAAAAATCGACTTATACAAATCTTGCATATTTGAATGTAAAAAGAACAATTAAATTATGAATCGTTAACTACTTTAGTTCTGTTTTCATGTTTTTTGCAAAAACATTCATACGCAAAAAGAAACAAAGGCTTTCTGTTAATATGCGCAGTATTTGGATTACTTAGGGCAAAATTTGCCATGGTGCATGCCTTTATCGTTTATCAAACTAACGCAAATAGGAAACCCGACAATAATCAAAGGATGCTATATTGAATGTGCACATGGAAACAGTCTTGAATTGCTTAAAACAATTAACATTTAATACTTGTAGAATATTTTACATACAATTATGGTCGTCATGATGTATTTTGTTTCATCAATGTACATGTCATATTAAAGATTTTTTTGCATCGAGTTCTTCCGCTTCGTGTTCTTGTAAACGGGATCCTCTGTAAACAAAAGTGAAATAATTAGAACACACATATTAGATTACAATGGTGCTAAAAGTATTTTATTGTACTTAACAAGCTTGATTAAATATATGGTGAATGAACGTGGACAAAAAAACACTGTTTTAAAACAATAAAATAATAAACCTGATTTTGAATTCTCGCAGGGCGGATTCCGGGTAGAGGTTGACTCGTCCAACGACATGTAGATGTGTGATTTTTCGGGTCTGTAAACATTTGATCACAAATCGTTCTTTATCTAAAACTATCTTAAAGCTGTACTCTCACAGATATTCCATTTTTACAACTTGGAAAGAGCAATTTTTTGCGTAAATATCTACCAACCAATGACATAAGATTGCTGACAAAAATCAGATCCTAGATTTTCATATTTCCGTTCGAAAAATAAAGTTTTATGGCTTAAGCCGTTACTAACGGTTTAAGAAAAATGCATACGACATTAATTTTTGAATATAAATATAAAAATCTGCGATCTATGTATTTATCAGCAGTCTCATGGATTTTCGCAAAATTTGGCTCGTTCGAAGACAAAAAAAAAAAAAAAAAAAATACATGTTAAATCATTCAATCCGTGAGAGTGCTGCTTTAAACAAGAATATTCAAAGTCAACTGTGTCATCACTAGTTTTCTTATAAAGACTAACTTAATGTTGGATTCTTAATGCATGTGTTTTTCTCACCGATCATTTCCAGCGTCTGAAATGAAACATAAACGTTTACTAAGTAATGAAAATGAATTATTTTTACATATTTCTCTTTGTATTCAAAACAATGTACAACACAACTGATATACTTTTAACATCAGTAGTCTGTAATACTAATACAATAAATGTTCTTTGTTTTATCAAGAAAGCTACCGCCTATTATATTGAAACGATAAATCAAAATTAATAAAATCATAAATCGAAAAAAGATAAGTAACTAACTAAGAGCATCATAATCAGTTGATTCCTTTTCCACCGGCATTATCTCATACGTGACGGCAGCGTTGAATCCCAGGTTGTCAGATTCTTGGCTGAAATCATAAAACGCCAAAACATACATGTAACTACATGTTATATTATTTTTTACTTTCTTTGAATTTCCCTCACTTAAGTAACCAGATGAATTGAGAACACAAAATCAATGAGGAAATCATAGAATAAAAAAGCATAACATGTTCGTTCTCAGAAATCCTTACTGTATGCTTAAGGGTTTAGAATGAAATTATGTTGTGAGCAAAAAATAAAGAATCA
Source organism: Mya arenaria (assembly GCF_026914265.1). NCBI lineage: Eukaryota > Metazoa > Mollusca > Bivalvia > Myida > Myidae > Mya > Mya arenaria. Next base: position 59,393,278 of record NC_069132.1, on the reverse strand, counting down.
GACCAAATCTGGATGTTTGTAATCCTTGCAATGATTAAACGCAATAATCACAGTTTCTGTATCTCAGAATACGACCTTCTGTTTATTCTGTTCGTGTAATAACTCTATTATCAACCATAGTGGCGATAGTTTATGCAGCCTTGTTATGAAAACGGCATCAGTCAAAATGTATCTTTGTCCATTTGTCCCATTTCATTTGCCTTACACTTATACAGACTTTATTTGATTTCGGGGCCATTTGTGGGTCAAACCTTTAACGTACTTTATACTCTTAGGATGTCATATTTGAATTTCAACCTTTATATACGGATTCTTAATAAACAATGTTTCGGCAAAATACAAAATGCAATTATAACTGATTAATTGCAGTTGCTCTATTAAATGTGTCTTTTAACTTTACTTTATTGTTTACTTACAAGTCATTTTCGGTTTGGATATCTGAAAAAAGAGACATCACGATTGTATTATATGTTTCGTAGCAAGTTTCAAGGAGCAGGGGAAGTCCGGTGTCAATAATCTGAATTTGAGATGCAGCCATTTGCAATTAGACAATATGTAAGTATGAAACTGTTGGCATTAAACATGCAATATTCATTTGCTACTTACAACAAATTATACGTCATTATAATAATAATCATTACATTGTCATTGTACATAGTACTGTAAATAACTTTTGTTTTCAGAATTTCACAGGAGGGTTAAACACTGACCTTTTTCATCTTACTTTTAGTATGTTTATACCCTAAGCTTCACTTAACCAACATACCTTACTTTAAAATTCATTTGCGGCGCAGAAAGCAATAATGAGTTCGTATTTACTATACTGTATGCGCCAACATTTTACAGATTCAACTGAATTACAACACTTTTTTACTTTTGGTTGGTATTTATGTCATGCAACTTAACTTCATTTGTTACTAATTTTATTCTAAAATGTAAACTAAATTTTGTCTTTTTCATGCTTATTGATTTATTTTAAAATGTTGGCGCAAAAACTACTCAAATATGTGAAATAGTGGATTTCACAAGGCCAGTATCCTTTTTGCGCAAAGCTGGCGGTATTCATTTGTATAAAGGCATCTTATAACGAGTATCATTTATCAACTATTACGTATTTGACGAGATACGGGGTCAATCGCGGTACCAGTACCAGACAATTGAAGACAATATATGTCAAAACTCGCTCAATATCGATCAAACTCGGCCAATATCAACTAAACTCGGCTAATATGAGTTTCCTCGGTTTTAATTGGCTACAAAACTCGCCTTATATAGGATTTGAGAAATGGACCATTTTCATTGGCTGTCGAAACTCGCCTTATATGAGAATATATCAACATATGGAAATTATTTTAAAGGGTAGTCATTTTGTTTTTCGTTTTCCGACTGAAATTTTCTGCTTCGTATAAACCTATTTGGAACCTATTTGGAATATTTGAACCTATTTAATACTTAAACCACTTTGTACGAATTGATATTACAATTGTGTTTAACCCATTGGTGGATTTTACGACTATTATGAGTTTGTACACCGACGAATTGGAGGACGAAGCTGAAACATTTGACATTTCCGCAAACGATTTACGAAATTAAGACGAAAAGACATGCTTCCTTACGCTGTACAGTGCTGTATTCATAAGTGTGTGCAATGTCACTTTAAGGATGCATGTCAAAATCGGCAAAATCAAGTTAAGAAAAGCAGACACCATTATTTAATAATGGATAAATACGGCTTCAATATGAACTTAAGGTAAGTTATTAGAATGTTTTAACCAAAATGGTAATAGTTGATTAATAAAATACTTATTAATTAATAGGTGATTTCGGGCTCAGGCAAATACAGCTAACCTCGGACAAATAACTGGGCCAATATGAAATCACCTAATTAATAACTTTATATTATTAAAAGGTAAAGGTTAAACACTTTTTTTATCATAATTGTCGTTTGAAGTTATCTCAATCCATTTTAGAAATCATCGATCAAATAACTAATTTACAGCAAAATGTTTTTTAAGAAGACGAAATAAAGTATGATTAGAAAACTGTTCTTTTTACGTTTACTCGCTTAATACGGAAACTTTTAAGTATAAGTTTGTTCTCTACTCTTTAAGGGACATACAACACATAAACAGTTTCCTTTTCTCTAAAAGCTGTGCAAACCTCAGTCACTTTACCATTGGGCATGGAGTTGTTACGACCTAAAATCGAAATTTTATGAAAGGAAAACTAACATATTTTGAATTACATGTTTTTATAAAACGTAAGTTAAAAAGGGGTTTAAAATTATTGTTCTTCAAATAAGTGCATAGTTTTACACATTGTTAATACAATTTATAAGAACAAACATGTTTTAAAAACAAGTCTTGATTCTACAGTATGTAAATCACACATTTCTAATATTTCTACTGACTGTCCATTATTAGAACAATGACTGTCCATTATTAAGACATTTGACAGTCCATTCTTCAAGTATAGGATGGTGGGGAGAAATAAAGTACGGAACGCAGTCCAATAACTCATATAGAGTACAAAAAGAACAATGGATGACGTCATAAACATGTTTTAAAATGTGTGAGGCATTGCTAAGAAAATCTGAAATATATATGAACAAACGTAATGATGATTGATTGGAAGTCTTTGATGAGTTTAAACCTCGCTAAAAGAGTATAAATGGAAAAAAAAGAATCTGAATCCCGTTTAATACAATAACCTAACTTTCTTATTTTCAATTAAATATATCTCTAAACACATATCAAATGTGTATTCTTAATTTTCACAGTACTGTGTTGATCTTTAATACTGAGTGAGGTTTATAATTATACATAAAGATCGCAAAATAGCAAAAACATGACTTATTGATATTTCAATTTACGACTTAAATAGCATAAAAAATTGAAGCTTACGAATTGTAAAATAAATTTAAAAAGAAACGAAAAAATGTGTGTTGTGTCTCTATCAAAAGTTCTATATTTGTGACAAAAGGCTATATGTCTTAACACATAACTGTCTTAGTTGCAAATATCAGTGTTTTTGAAAAAAAATGCAAGTGAAATAATACAAAATATGGCTTCGTGATATAAAACTCATGTATTTCTTTTTCTAAATGTTGCTAATGGATTGTTTTTTTAATTATCATAATCTGGGAGTCTGAACAACATTTTGACCGAGCAATGATGCGCCATCATGTAACTGTTCAGTAACATCCAGATGCTGTATATGTTTGCACAAAAACAAAATAATACCTTTCTTTTTCGACATCTTGATGGAACAGTCGTATTTCCGTTTCAAGAGTAACACAATTACAACTACAGCCAGGATTATGCATAAACATCCGCCTATCACACCACCACTAACAGAGGCCTGATTTGAGCCTCCGTCTTCTGAAGTGGTTGTAATCACTGAAAACAAACAAACACTCTGGTTCCGAAAAGTCACACATTACAACGAAGCATTTAAATATATGTCAGTTTTTGAAAAATAACATTTTTTTAAGATAAATAGGATATTTGTTTATTTCAGTGTATCGTATTTTATTTCACGAGTGTCATAAAAAATATATATAGTTTTTTTATGATCACGCGTAAATAAACAAGTTTATGTTTCTTTTATGCTTATTTTCTGAGTTTTATTTGTATCTTAATTTATTTTCTTAATTTCCCCCTTTTTGTAAAGGGAGTTTTTACGCCTCACGCATATTATATATTATGATGTTTAATTAGTGCATTTATGTTCCAAAAGATAACAAAAACACGAAAATTTGAAAGGTCAAATGTGTCAGCCAAACAATTGCGGATAATCATTGGATATAAAACATTTTTCTTAGTTTTAGAGTTGTTATTTAACTGATAAAACTCTATATTTTATCAAAGAGCATGAAAGAAAAAGACTAAAATATTGGGGTAAATGTTAGCAAAATGTGATATTGTTTTTTCAGCCACCATTAAACCAATGTTCGAGACATGATGATGTGCATCTTTGGAGACACTAGATATACGCTTTTCAAAACTGTAAATTTAATTCCAACAAAAAAAATACATACCTTGATGTTTGAGGTGAAATATTTCTTGCAAATCTGGTTGAATTCCATTCGAAACTTGAACAGCATAGGAGACAAAATTGTCTTCTTTTATGTCCAAAATGGTTAATGATGTTAATAGATATGAGGAAAATATAGCATAGTTGTCTTCATTTACTTCTTTATAATATGTTCCATTCCACATTTTCCATTTAAACTCTGGCGGTGGATATGCAAATACCATCGAGACAAAGGTAACATTTCCGTGTAAGAATCCAGTGAAATTTCGTCGTAACTGACTGTGATGGTTTGAAGGTCTGGGTGAGCCTGTAAACGACAATAATAATATTATAAAGTTTTCTACACGTTCAGGTTGGTCATATTATATTAATTTCACAGTAACTGTATCGACAGAGTATCGTGTTCGAATGTTGTAAATATATCGGGATTTACAAATATAAACATAACATTTTCTAAAGAGGTTCTACCAATGTACAATAGTGCGAAAGGATTAGGAAATACTCGTTTATAACAAACTATGGTAGCGTAAGTGGACACTCGAGTATCAAAGTATTGTTTTACATTATGTCGGCAGATAATGAAATAGCACATAGTATGGAAGCATTATAATTAAGACAAATCACTATGCTGTAACCATGCCTTTCAGGCAAATATTTTTTCGAGAATCACAAAACTGAGCTTGACAACATAGATGTTGTGGACAAACACATACTGCAGAAGATGCAAAATGTACGTACAACAATATGGCTACGAAAAATTAAATAAGATTACCCTTACATGTTTGCGTCAAATAACTGTTTTGACTTAAACCCTATCAATATACAACACCACTAATAAATAAATCAAATCAATTATTTTGTCCCAATAAATTATTCAACTCCAATGGCTTTGCAAAATAGCAAGTTTTCGAAAAAGTACTGATAGGACATCGAAGGTTGCCCCCCCCCTCTCCATCTCATAACCTCGTAACCTCAACTGGTATTAGGCACAAACGTATTTTTCGACGATATATTCAAACTCATTATGTGTGTTTTCGTTTTTTTTCTTCAAATATACAAATCCTAAATGCACTGTCCAAAAATGTGTCTCCGAACGTATTTAACCATAGACATTCAAAATAACTCACTCAAAATGACCCCTTAATATGTCCACGGTGATTTATGTCTGTGGCAGGTTTTGAATGTAATTGAACATATTTTCTTACGGTTATGTTAACCTATGTACCATTCAAAAGAACAATGCAAAACAGATTAAGTTTGACCGTACGTTCGTAGACGTGCACTCTCTGATCATTGTTTTGTCTTTGTATAACTGTTTCCTCAATTTAACTTCCTAGAAACGCCGCAATGCGATGAAACCAGGTTTTCAATAGGGGCAATCAGACATTATAGCCAATTTATTTCTTGCATCAGTTAGCTACACAACAACCTTGAGCACTTTCCATTAATTATAAATATAAATCTTTTTCTTTTCTTTAGTAACCTGAGCTTCACCCTGACACTCTAAAAACAATCTCAAGCTACATATCAACTTTTATTACAATCTATTACTATCCATCAATTCTGACTTAAGTTATTGGGCGGAAAGAATGCAAGACTGCCCGCCCAACGAGCTCCCCATTTTATTAACCTGGCTTTCGTTGAATACCTGGTTAAAAATAGTGCCCAAGCTATAAACCTGTTGTATATATATTGTCAACGTCATGTTTTATTTCGCCAGTGTTATTGAGTATGCTTGCTTTTTACTGCAACTGTCATCTATGTTTTGACTTAATTTGATTTAAATACCATCATTAAATTCCCTGTTATTTAACCTCTAAATGATAATTCCGTATGTGGTCTATGGTCTCTTTAAAGGCAACTAGGCAAACCTCACCGTAATAACAAAATCAATTTGAATGTTTTGACTATGCTGAAACATGTCATGCTGTTTTTAAATGTACTGCATCATGTTATGCTAACCATTATTGTGATAAATGTATCAAACGAGTTAAATGTTCATTGTGAAAAATAATCAACAAACAAACATACGAACATCGAACAAACAGCTGCAACTCTTTGGATGGCGCCCTTTCCATATCTGTGTAGTTATTGAATGCGGTACATGTGTAGACAGAAGTATCAGAGCATGTAGCATTTTGAATGAGGTACTCTACTTTAAGGGCATTTGTTGCTTCCTTTAGAACTGTTGCCATGTGGTTTTCTTTCAATCGGATCGTAGAATTAGGGTTGCTTAGAACCTCACAAACGAGCATAAGTCGTTCCGACTCGTTTACGGTAATGATGGTTTGGTTTGAAAAGGCACTGAATTCAAATCTTGAAATTGAGGTTTGATCTGAAAGAAAGGAAGTTTCAACCTAGCATATCAGTAATATATCGCCACACCGAATAGGCATTTATATGAATAATTGATATACACAAACTATTACAACAAACAAGTCCATAATATTAAAGTGATTCATTGCTGTTCTCTGTTAAAAGAAAGTTGTGTACATTCTGTTTACACACAGTTTGCAGAATTTTAGAGAACAATAATTATGATAAATAAGGATTATATTAAATTATTTACTAACACCAAACGTTTATTTCAAAGTCAGCTGTGTCAGTTCCTGTCTGTGTGTCTGCTCCGGTAGGATCCATCGTGTTTTCGACTGTACATCTGTGAAGACCGGCGTCTGCGCGGTTGATCGAATGCATTGTATGAGAGTCTCCACTCCAACTGGTGCCGTTAAATAGTCTGGTGATTGTTGACTTTGTTCTCGCCGGATTTCCAACACTGTACACACACTGGATCATAAAACTATATCCTTCTAACGCACTTTCTCTCGTAAATGTCTGAAGCTTTGGAGGATCTGTAAATACAATTATGGTCGTAATACGATTTGTAACGACTCTAACACTAAACCTTGCGAAACAATATTATATGATAAATAACAAGTCATATAAAAGCAAAATAAAAACATCATCCATATAGGAATGATGTTAAGTATGATACAACACTTACACAGAACTTTAAAGGAAATGTTTATTTATACCGATCTTTTTGCTGCTTGGATTCCATTTGTCATATTATTTTCTGCCAAACTAGAAAGCATACCCGCCCCATGATGCTAAAAATGCTATATACTAATAATATAAATAGTGCTCATGATTACAATGCTAATATATTTAGGATAATACCACTGTTTTAATAATAATAATAATAATAATAATAATAATAATAATAATAATAATGATAATAATTATAACAGTAAGAATAATAATAATATAATAGTATTATATATCATTAACAAATAATCTTAAGACATCTGCAACTGTCATCTATGTATTGTCTTTGATTTTTCTAGTGCCATAATTAATCTCCCTGTCGAAAACCTTCCAATTTTGCTGTTGTAAGTAATGTTAACCTACTTGACATCGGCGTCTGCAGAAAATGAGAGTTTATTTTTTATTATAGGTGCGTCAAGAGGTGCACTTCTTACTCAACTTTTTAGGAATATATATATATAATTGCACCTTTACATTTAAACGTGCTCCTCTAGTTGCTGGTTTACTACTAGTATAGTAAGACTATTGAACCAAATGGTACACCATGAGTTTCTGCTAAATATGTCCAAGATGATTGTCCTTACACAAGCATGTGCATTATTAACCCCTAAGGGCAGTCAGTTATGAACATAGATACCTCGTTATAAATTATTACCAATGTCTAAATGATTCAAACTGTCACAAGTGCGTTAATTTCAATCACCCTTGTTCGTAACTGTTGATCTTATTAAAACATTACCTTTTACGATACAGTCTGTGTCATGACATCATGGACAGCACGGTGGATTTTACACTGAACGATCAGGAGGATGCTTATAAACTCCGGCAATATGCCGTTTCGGGATGTGTTTTTATTTTTTATTTTTTGATGATTCATCATTTTTTTAATCTCTTATTTTAGTTAGTTTTGGATTGTGAAACACTAATCTCAAGTATTCAAAAGAAACCATGCCAACAGAGACAAGTAGACTTTCAATTTACAAATGTTTGTTCTGAGAAAACAAAATGAAATTTAAACAAATAAGGGTAAAAACAATAAGAGTGATTAATAAAATATAATATAACACTTTGATATAAGGGCAAGCATAGAAGAAAAAACCGCAATGATAGAAGCTTAGGGGTCGAACCGCTTACGTCCATTGTCAATTATTTAATAACTGAATGCCTTCTGATCAATAGTTCACAACAAGAACCTGGGAATATCTACTTAAAACCATAGTCGCATGATTTTTCGCTTATGTGTTAATAGAGAACAAGATATTTTATATTGTTAGAAGTATATCATAACACTGTGATATAATGGGTTTAAGTATTTCGGTCATTATGCAACTTAAACGGCAATCTTTTCAGCGATATTTACAACAATAATGGTATTGAAACGTAAAAAATCATTTCGGTTTAAAAATATACTTTTTTCTGTTATGTAAGTATAAGGGTGTTAAGAGGTACTCACATAACACGGTGACTTCTAATGTTGATGAATTCGTAGCAATTTTGACGTCTTTACTTTGATCAGATGGTGTCAGAGTTGTTTCTACGGTACACGTGTAGCTGCCATCATCACCAACCATGACTCCACCCGGCCAGTTCAAAACAGGACCAGTGCCCACTACATTGGTGCCCTTTATCCAGGTAAAGTCGCTCGTAGTGGGATACGGGTTGCCGGAGCTGTCACATTCAACAGTTTGTATAGTGTCGCTTACAATTCTGATGCTAGAACCAACGGCCGTATTGTCCAATTTAAAAAGAGGTGTAGATGGGGAATCTGAATACAAATCGATTTCAATTATTATTTAATACCAAGTATTGTAACCTCGTTGTTGACAACAACAACATCGTTTAGCAATTATTAATTCACATTATTAAATCTGCTCACAAAAAGTAAAGCTTTGATTCACGAACTTTACTTTGTTCATTGCAATTGTATCAAATAAATTCAATTCAATTGATTGCAATTGTACCGAGCCATATTTGATTGGACGCTTTTCTGGCATTCTGTTTCATGTCGAATATTCAGTTCACCTTAGCATGTATTTCATTGCAATATCTTATAACAATGACACCACTAACATACACGTAGTCCGTGCATGTCAATTTTCATACAACGTATCAAAACCGAATTATATTTTAGCATCTATATTTGGTCATCTCTATTGCTTTTAAATTATCAAAGGATATAATACAATACATTTTATGAATACATTAACTTACATAGAATGTTAACATTCACAAAAGCAGTCTGATGTTTATTTGGTCTGACCGCATGCGATGCTGTGCAAGTGCACCTGGCGTTTTCATTCCGCCTGGCTGTCCACTGTACAACCCTTTTTACCGTTCTGCCTTGCTCAATAGGACTGGACATCTGGTTGTTGAAGCAGCTCCAGGTTAGATTCGCCAGTGGGTTACCGCCCGAACTGCTACATGTGAGATTTTCTATGCTGTTTTCTATCATATTGTAGGTACCGCCACTAGCGTATCCTTCAATAACAGGAGGGTCGGATGGTGCATCTGAAACCAATGAAAGTAAATTAACTGATTTAAGAAATACACATTGTGTTTGAACCTTTGTCGCCATAAATTATTAAATATAAAAAGTACACTTGCTTGCTAAATAAATAAACGCGACAACGAGGGCAAACACACTCGCTGTCGTGGCAACTGTATTTATGGGAATAACACGTACATAATGGTGCTTCTTTTTTAGCTCGTACCATATAAACCTGTAGTTCATGAATACAACATTTACGGGTGTCCGACCATGAACATAAATGTATATGTTAAGTTCTTGGAAATACACGTACATTAACATTTATTTACGAGTATGAAGGCCGTGCTCTCTATTTATGTCTCGTAATTAACACAATGATGGTTATTGTAGATATAAATGCTCATCAATGTAGTCATATTGATGTACCGCAGACGTTCACATTTAGGCGTAGGAACATTGTTTAAATAACCTCATCATATTCATACACAATTACGTTAATTTACATTATTTCAAAGAACTGACCATTTAGACAAACACAGCCGAACTATTTTGACACAAGTTTCAAGTGTTATCCGTAAGATAAAAACGTTAAGTATATCGCAATGAATATATATTATTAATTACATTTTATGGCTGAATTTTAATGAGTTTTGTATTATGCTAAAATCAAATATTATAATACAGTTACCTAGTATATCATAAGTCATGGTTATATAAGTTAACAGTTGCATACTAATAATATCTGTCATGTGTTCCCGTTCCGGATAGAAAAATCCGACCCGAGGGCACCTGCGTTGCCTGATAACGAGGCTTGCCGAGTTACCGGCTACACAGCGTGCCCGAGGGTCGGATTTTTCTATCCGGAACGGATACACATGATAGATATTTTTTCTAGCATACCTTAATTTTTTAATTTTTTTGTGAAGAAACTGCATAAAAAAGCTCATTTTTGACGTCATGACGCGCAGTAATTTTTATTCACTGTCAACGTCTATAAGTTCCTTCGGTATCAAGTCTTTGAAGGGTTATTTCGTTTTGTTGTGAAGATATATATTTGCAAAGTTAATGTTTACACGACAAACTCGACAGGTTACAGGTCACTAGAAAAGCTTCCTATCATGACTTCCTCTATGTATTTATAGCAACACAGATGGCAGGTTTTTAGGATTGTTATGCTTTTTGTGATCTGGGCTGTCGCATGCTCGGTAGCATTATTTACGAGTGAACAAGTACTGTAGATGTCAGAATCGAAATAACGTTGAAGAGATATAAAGATCGGTAAAAGTAACTGATATACAGTGTTACCGCCATGTTTAAGAAATGAAGTCACTGAGCGCAATAAAATTGCATTGATAGATTTTTTACAAAATAACTTATTATTAACTTGTGTGCGTCTATTGTTTACCTAAATTAATCGGATTTAAACTAAAACAGATTAAAATTCAGAAAGAAATAGATGAGCTCGAATTTAACCATAAAAAATAAAAACCATATTTTAAGAGTAAGTGTAATAAATATAGAATATTATTCTAGAAAATATACGTAAAGGTACCGAATTCCCGTTTGACCTCTTTTGTTGAACGTTTGCGTAATATATGTTATGATGAATTTTAAGCAAACATTTATTTGTCAGTTTCAGAGACAATTATTTAAAATGTGCGCTTTATTACAAATATCATGTCTGAATAACATCCAAAAATAAATTGCTTGAGATAGCGATTGTCCCTGATGTTCTGGCAAATTCCTCGTGAATGTTACACTTTTAATCACTTGCACAAAACAAAAAAGAAGTTCATCGATTTGTGCGAGTATCAATGAAACTACAGGCGCTGGTTTTAAGAGACATTTCTCAGACAACTATTAAATGAAACGGCAAATTTAATTCCCCTGACTCACACCTGCTCCCTCTTTTAATACTTTTGCAAATCAGAAACAAATGTAAGTAACATCAGTGTTCTGAGTTTTGAGAACTGTCACCGTTAATCTCAATCATCATTATGTTGAAACTTACATCTGACATCAAGTATTTTGGTCCCAGACACACGCTTCACACCTTCCACATTACTGGCAGTGCAACATATTCTCAGTCCATTATCTGAACCTATAGCGGTGAAGGTCAGGATACTTTCTACTTGCTTCAAGTCATCCACATCAGTGACAAAAGGACTTGAAACCGAAGACGTGATCTCCAATCCAGACTGAGAGCACGTGTTGTCAGTCACCTTGAACCATTTGATCGTGGCTTGGGGAAGTCCACCGGACGTCTTACATTTAAATGTCTCAGAAGTGCCTTCGTTCATCGTCACTGTGGATTCCGTAGGATCTGTCATAATCACCTCTTTGATAGGAACTAAAATTTAGAATTGTGCATTTTCCTGGCATGTTTCGTATTGATTTTATTAGTTTACGCAGGTCAGACCGCGCCAAGAACATATACAATTCGCTAACTGGCCTGCGTGCGCTGTATATGAGCAATGGATGACACGCTTTTCTGGTTCCTTTAAGACAAACCAAAAGAAACACCACTGGTGCACATAATTAAAAACACAATTACATAATTAAGTCACAGTATGCCAAAACATCAATGAGTTCACGTGCTGTCGCGACATGGGGTCAACTCGAGTAGCCTGAAGCTTTGTTTTAAGTACGATCTAATGCCAATGTTAATGACGAAATCTAAATGATTAAATTGTAATCAATTTTAAGTTAAAATGTTTTTATTTTAAACTCGTTTATTTTCCAATTTGCTATTGTTAATGTGCTGCTGTTTCATGCGTTGCACTAAACATTTCCATCCACGCACGTGGACACACATGAATGGGCTGCAAATTTCGTTTCGCCACTATAGAAAACGATGTGTTGTTTATGTTTTTATCACGTTTGTAGAAAATACATCGTTCTTATGTATTCTTATATTGATTTGAAAACATGATAAAAAGAACATTTAATTTCTAACTATTAACTTTTTTGCCATAAGGAAACGCATTCCAGATAACAGATAATGGTCGGCTAGTTTTGATTCATCATTGCGATTATCAAAATCGTACAGAATGGTAAGTTAGTCGGAAATGTTGGCTATTTCCAGAAAGCCCCTGCGTTGAATCGTGTTCAATTGTGCATTTTATATTTATTATCTTATTAAAGGGACTGTACACCAGAGTGGCACCAAAAAAGGTTTTTTGTTTTTTTTTTTGTGAAACGAATCTTAGGACAATTATTTAAAACAATGTGTTACCCTTTGATATCATAATTGTAAAAAAGTACCATAATGTAAAAACAAAATGTGTCGGAGACCGGGTTCGAGCCCGTGTCGCCAAAATTGCAGTCCGTGTTATGTATCCACTGTGCTACGAAGGCTTACTTCAAACGAGTGGTATATTTAAGCTGTATAGCTAACTTGGTAATATCACGTGATAACATCGACAAGCCAATCGCGCATAAGGAATGAATTCTACCAGTAATCTTTTTAAATGAAAAAATGCGAAAAAAAACCTGCTAAACTTAAATAAATTGTAAAATATGTGGTACTTTAGTAAGTAAGTTCCAATGCAAAGTACTCATTGACACTAAATTTATGTCAGTTTTCGACAAAAAAAAATTCTTGCAAATTGATCATCTGGTGCACAGTTGCTTTAAAACTATATCTTTTAGATAAAAAAATCAATAGATGTGAAACTTCCAATTGTCGATCTTATGAATATCTTAAAACTTGGTATGCATCATTATTTAAACAAATCCATACACGACAGCCCACATTTCATGCTGAGCTTACTGTATTTGACTACGTTTTGTGTGCATAACCTCATTAATGTGAGATGGACATGACATTTACATTATATCTGATGATCGTATAATTGAGAAACAGCATACCTGATACACTGACGATAACGCTATTGCCACTGTTAAAATTAAGATTTGCTTGACACGTTAAGTTGTCGTTCTGATTATCTCGTGTCACATTTAAAATAGTAAGCGTGAAACAGGTGTAGGTGAAGAGAGTTTTATCGAGACCAGGTTTTCCAAATATTGTACATGGTTCAGATTGTTCAATTGTTATATCGTATTTATGTCCCGAATCTTTGCCATTGTTTGTCCATCTTATTACATACAGCTTGTCAATTCCTGTATAATTGCAGGTCAATGTTAGTGATAAACCCTCCGGAACAGTCACTTCTGATGAACTTATGGTAACAGAACCATCAGCACCTGAAGATACATTTAATTTCACGTTGAGTAAAAAGAGTGTTTAGAAGCGGGGTTACATACACAATGAGTATTGTCGCCAAACACTGAGCTATACATTTGAGTAATACGTTTGAAAATTCGATCAATGTTTTTTTTGTACCTGATTTAACTTGAAAGTAAAATCAGATATGATATGTATCAACAACTCATGGTCTCCTTTGAATAACCTGATACTAATTAGCGCGAATACAGCTATCTTGCAATGACCAGAAGGATGGCTTCAGTGTTCAAATCTCATACTGTTTGCGATTGAACCTAAATTTCGAGAGAGTTGAATGATCGTAGCCTTTCCTCCGCCCAGTTACGCCAAGTGAGTTTTGAATTTTAGTTAAGTATTTATAAACTGTCAATCAACATTGGAAATCAAAGAAAGCTGATGGTTTTCGTCAGCGATTAAACGTATTATTTTACGCACCGACATGGAAGTAAATACAAAGAATCCATTCATGTATGGTTGCATTGGTTTCATTTCACCCTGCTAGTTTTATCGTACCATGAAATTTAGGCTCTTCGAAGTGCCAACAACTTACTGTTTGAAATCTGTGGAGATTGACTGTCACTTCGTTACAAAAAGGCATTAAAATAGTTTGGTATTAGCTGATTGGCGACTACAATTTGCTAGGTTTATTTAGATTTGTATCTGAAATTTACAAATGCAGTTAAATATTGCCCCATTTAAAATGTGTTTTCTTTGTGTTAAGGTCTCATGAACTAGATTAGAATACATACGTCTATTATCATTCTTCTGGACAATGAGACTAGTTTTAAACGACGGTTGCATCGTTACCATTTTAAAGAGGAGAGGTGTTTTTCCAGACGCTTTTCAAACTTTTGGCATGAATATATAATGGCGTTCTCTGTAAACCGGTAACACTATTAAGTGCAAAGTCATCACAAGGTAGAGTTTACCTGACACTCGACCCGTGACATAAACAGAACTGATATAGGGTCCCGTGCATCGATATATTAAATATTTTGAAGTTGACATCATCAGATTTTGTTTGTGTAAAAAGAAAGTACATAAACACTGCACATTATCAATTATATGTGGAATCGCGTATGAACCACCGTAAAAGAAGGATAACATAACATACTCGCCGTTTACCTAGTTGAACACATTGGCACCATAACCGAAGGCGAGTTTCAGTCTTCGTGATTTCATACTGCTAGTCATAAAATCACTACCCGTGACTCAGTCATATCAAATCAGTTTAGACCTGACATAGGATAACGAGTTGATTATTATCCTAGTCTATGTACATATATTACTTTTGATAAGGACAAAAACAAATCATACATATCTTTAGAAAGAAATGAAATATTCACTCACATAAACATGCTTTTAGAGAATAATTTACTTGTATACGATAACAATATTTAAAAAAAAGAAGTGTAAAACATGAACCCTTAATTAAATTATTCTTTTTTTTTATCAACATTTAAGGCCACAGTTCACGTGCCAGCAGAGTGGCAAACGGGATTATATGAGTATTTTAACAGTTTTTCCATTTCAAAAACAATTATTAGAAGTTAGGTTACTAAATAAAATGATGGTTTGTTAGTGCATTGAAGCTAAGGTTTCACAAAGTTGCAAAAAACGTTTTGTTTAAAAACAAACGAAATCCTGTCCAACGAGAAAAATAGACAGTATTAGCTTATTGAATACCATCTAGATTAAATCTGAATAATAACGCCTTTGAGATTAGCTTTAGGGTTTTTAACAATAAAGGGACTCACCTGCGTACATCCTGCAAACTACTATTACCACAAAAGTTATTCTCAAGTTTAAACTTAACATGACTGTATAACAACACGATATCAATGGTTTACATACATGAACTAAAATTGTTTATGCAATAAACAGGAAGTTTAAAATTGACCTAGATGATCTAAAGACATCAACTGCAGATATAAGACAGATCGCATAAATAACCAAGTGAACGCATAATTATTTAACCTCCGGTTATTACGCGTTTGTTTACCTGCAATAAATTTTGACTAAAGAAGGTGATTCAAATTTGTATTCAACAGATCAGATGTATGTCCCCAATGGTAGTTGTCCTAACACAGTTGTTGTAAAACAATAAGTGGAAAGTTCATCATTCTTAAGTATTATGTATTATGTAATGCATACTCCGTATACTACTTTAAATCATAGTAATATTATTATATCAATAGACATCAATAGTATCTTAACAGCTAGAATATTAGATTACATTGCAGGATTCGTCGTTTTGTAAGTCGACATTTAGCAAAGATGCCTAGCATCGGAACGTTTCTCTAGTTGGTCTCCTAAGAAACGTCAATCTTCTCTTCTGAGTTCGAACAAACCAAGTCTTCAGTGGCTTACTGTAATATGGTCCCTTCACCATTCACCTTAGATACCGTTTCACACCGACTATACACATACAAAAACTGCAGATACAAGCTCAATAGCCAAATGTTTAAACATAAGGCCACACCAAATTAATGTTTAGTTCCTTGGATTTTTGCCAAAATAAATTGGAGCGAGCGAGCGAAAAAAAAATTTTTTTGTCAGTTTTCATTAAAACCGAAGTGGGCGAAGAGCGAAAAATATATTTTTCCTTATATTCAATATAAATAAGAAAGATTGTTCAAAATAATTGCCCTTAAACCCATTTTAATGCCATCTTGAACTGAACCTCTAATGGACATTGGGAAAATGTCAGAATACATACTATTTATTCATCCGTGTTTAGTACAAACATTATATGGATAAATCTAATTTCGTATATAATTAAAACGTACTTTAATATGACGATCATTCATAATAATAAATAACCCTGCTTTTAGAAAAAAGTTTGAAACGACTTATATAAATCTACCTGAATCAGTTTAACATTATATGCAACTGTATTTAGACATAACTTGATTTTGGATTTGTAAAAAATGATCACTTACACAGGCATCATCAAACATCAGACTCCATATAACAAAGACTAAATTTTGTTTTTATTATCACAGGAAATGCAATGATATGTGCTTATTAAATCAAAAAAGAACAAGGGTATTTTTCAGAGTACTTTGTTTGGTTATTAAGTTGTTTTTAGATGCACCAGCGAATTGTATATGCCCCTCCCCAAATCCGGAATAGCGGGGACTTTGACTTCCGGTCTCTCAAAACCCGGGTAAATTACCCGACCTGCAATGACACACTGCTGTTAAAATCCCTGCCAAATGTCCCTGCAACCCCGAATACATATGTGAGGCCCATTCCCGACTATTTTCAATATGAAGACAAAACCACATTCACTAGGCACTGCGGGGCCACCTGAAAGGTAAAAACACAGCCCATTGCCTCTGCTGTCCCCGGTATACCCCTGGAACAACGGCGAGGGGTGGGCGGGGTAGTGGTTACAATTGACAAGTGCATTACAATCCCGGATTATGCTGCAAATAAAAACAAAATATAAGGTGATAAACTTTGGCTTACGTATGTTGAGGTATATCCGGATCAGTGTATCGGTATTTGGGAAAAGATATTTGTTTAAACTGTTGTTTTGTCAGAATTTGATCATAAATGAGCTTGATACATCAATTTGGACAAAACAATGACTCATGTTCCAGTTAAGTTGACCTGTCATCTTCAGCATCGTCGTAACGAGGTAAAATTTTGGTCTCAGATACACATGCTTTATTGCATAATGATTGCTTTAAATAATGATCCTTTAGTGCATGAGACGATCAACAATGACTTCAAGCATGCTCAAAACATATTTATTGTCAAAAATAAGATTTAATTTCCAAACTTCGAGCCACATTGTTTATACCTGAAGCCGCCATTTTAATTTTAATTTATTGAAATCCATGCTAAACCGATCAATATACAGTATAAAAACACTACGCATCGGTAACTTCCCTTTACAAAAACAAGAAAACTAGCGTAGAATTATACTTGATTATTTTTAGCCTTTTCATAAATTATTATCTGAAAAAAATCTGCTTGGCGATGAAAATGGAGGTGCGGGCGCACAAATTTTTTTTTTTTTTTTTTATATTTTCAAAAAAATAGGAGCGCTAAATCCGCGGAACGAAATATCAATTTGGTGTGGCCTAAACCCCGTTTAATGGCACAAGGTAAACGAGAAAAACAAAAACTCAAATACAAAACACATGGAGCAACAGCACAAAACTCCGCAAACAACGCAGTGCATATATACTACAACTAGGTGTGTTTATCAGGCATTGTAAGGTAACGCCTTAGAACTTTCAGTAAAATCGCTAATCGAGTTAATAAATGCAGAGTCTATGTTTAAATCCCCACATTTCATGTCATTTATGTCTTTTTCAAATCAGACTTCTTTGGTTTTGTTCGAATACACGATTGCTTGATCGGTGTTGATCTAGTTTTTCACTTAACACAAAGCTTTGTATGTTTGATTTGTATTGAAAGAAAGTTGTATTATATTAAAACGTTTTATACATCATCAGTTCATGTTAATTAGCTGAGAAAACCCTCAACAGTCCAAACAGAGTTGTTTTTGACATGACGTTTTCACCAGCGACATCTTTGCAACATGCGCTTCATGCAATCTTGATGTCGACAGGTAATAACAGTTGCACACAACATTCCAATATATCTTGCCAAATTTTGCAACGACCATAAAATCTATGACAAGTTATATTATCGCATTCTGCCTGGCTTTAACGCAAATTCAGAATGATTGTGTCTTAGTTGCATAGGACCGTTATGTATTTTTTTCTTGTTTGTGACTTGAACATCTGAGGTTTAAATACATGCTGCTTTGATTGTATTTTCGCCTGTATTTTGTGATTGTATTTGTCGTATGCACAGAGGATCGCCACATGCTTAGGCATTTCAGTTTTTTTCATCCTTGAACACAAATGAGCCGTTAAAACTTTATCCGAACGTTGAAATTACTTATTCAGTCTTGCATTGTAAATTAAATGCTACAAAAAACTTTAAAAAAATCTGTCATGCTATAAGTTCAGAGTTATTACTGCATCTGTGAAGTAAGGTTACCAAGCATATTAAGCTTTGATGATATTGCACGCTATTGTTTGTGCCAAGATCACAATATTTACACCTCAACTTCCATTCCTTAAATGAACTGCGTTTCGGCAATTGCGTTTAATAATCGATGAATGCAACATCTTCGGATATTTTCGGATTGCAATTTATTGCATAACAGTGTACATGAAAACTATTGATTTTGTTATTGTTTGTTTTGTGTCAGCGGTTTTTACGCAATTGGACTGGTCAAAGAGTGTGGTTTCCAAAGGACTCCACGCGTACTTTCACCAGCCTATTTGCGTTCATATCTCCGATAATGACATCAACCCCGCAATTCATTACTTAGATGTAAACTACATGAACAAGCCAAGTATACATCAGCCCTGGTTTAGCTGCGAAAACTTTAGAGAAACATAACTTGAACAAAATAATTATTATTCATTTTGGCATTAATGATGTTATTAGCACGTAACATTAATCAGTATAGAATTCATATTTAGCTTTAAGTTATTTTTGACGGAGAGGTACACAATATATACAAACATAATCATTCTAGGTCTCACTTCTGTCAAATAGACAATCTCCCCTCCAAATCCTCTATTTGTCCTCTTATAAAGCATTCGCTGTCTATTTAGGCATGCATTGGCATTTTTTCTTCTTGACACTGTTATTCATTTTGGCATTGATGATGTTATTAACACGTAACATTAAACATTTCTCTCCAACATGTTACTTTATAAGGTGACTTCATAGAACTGTTTGTATATTGCTAGCCAATACTTAAGTAATATTACGTATTTCATCAGTTTCTCAGATTCACAAACAGAGCCCTATATCCGCAGTTTGATAATAAATATCAAGACATTTAAGAAATGTATCTTCTTGTACCCACACACCTAACTTCGTTCATTTAAATAGACCATTGCTACCATAAGGACCAGTCTGAAAACAGCCTTTACAAACCACGTGTTTGTAGGACAAGGTTCACATACCTGAATACTCTGAAAGCTATCATCACAAATTGTACTCCAACATACCTTCATAAAGCTCCTTCAGCAGTTATTGAATGCCCAAAGTGGATTATATACGTTGTGGTCTGTACGTTTTCGATAGCCTTCCTTCGAACATCAGCTAGTATATTTCCTGCTCATATTGCTTTTAACTATTGTTCTGGGGAAAATACAAAGCCATCTTTGATCATTGTGTTCACATAACTATCCAATTACAAAGTGATATTTATAAAAATAACATTTTAAAACTAATAATATCATATAAGATATTTCCTGGTCTTTCCATAGGCATACATTTTTTTCTTCCATCAAGCAAATCGCTTGTTGAGAATAATTTTATATTTATATATATATTGTATCGATGCCTTTTTGAATCGACTTGACTGAATATACAAGGTTAGGAAGCATTCTCAAAGATTGTTTTAAATACAATACTGTAATATCTGGGAAACAACTTTTGAAACGCCAATGGAGATTTACTTGTAATGTACTAGCCTTATGTGGAAGGTTTTGGCAAACCAACTATTGGTTTGATATCAAATGTATATTGGAAAAGGGATAGTGTAAGGTATAAATTCAACGGATAATGTAAACATTATTTGAAAGAACTTTTTTATGTAAAACATAAATCAATCCGATGAACGTGCGTATACAACCCGTTTGTAACACTTCTTTCGTTTTTCTTTTGTCCAAGGTTGATTCTTTAAAAATAGTGAATACATTCGTAGTTTATCTCCATTAATCTCGGTTTTATTAGTGGAGGGTTATCCTGGTGAATCCGCGCGACTGTTGTACACTTTTGGGGTTCTTTGTGTTTTTAACTTGGGCGCTATCTTAGTGCATTCGAAATTCAGTCCGGCACATTCAAACAGACAGTCGTGGCAAATTGTGGTTAATCGTAGATGAACGTGACGAATAAATAGGACTGGCAATATTATTATAAGCACTGTTACAGATTTTTGAACAGTTAAATATAGAAAAAAATGTGATGATTGAACTTTATAATTAACCAGAGAGCGTATACAATAAGACTAGATGCTTACTATTTTATTGAGTCGGCGCCCAGGAAGGCGCCCGCTATATTTGATAATATCTAAAATATAGCTTTAATTTAGGGACAAGCTCATGACTTAGGGAATAATTCTGTTAATGTTTAAAACGTTACACGTTTTGGAAAAACTAACATTAAGCTTAATTGTTTGTTTTGTAAATGTCATTCAAAAGCATCGATTCAAGATTATTGCCTCAAAATGTTTAGTCTTGTTCATTCCCGTTCAATTTACTCATAACAGTAAAATGTATTCACAAAATCAAATACGATAATTACAGTAGTATCTACAATAATGTATTACGAACATATGTATACTTAACATGTTATCATTTAACTAAATCAAGTGAAGTGAATTACATATACATATATCGCGTCTGCTTGATACTATGCATCATATTTTCTTGTTTCTTTTCAGGCCGTTTGCTACTGATCCTCTTCTATGTTGTTCCCTTTGTGTTGCCATCTACCACATCAGAGACAATCCGCAGGTCTCCGTTCGTGTGCGTCAACGACATTTGCAACAGGTTAGTGTTTCAACAGTTATCATATTGTATTGCTTGTGGGTTTTAAATTAATGACAAACAAAAAAGCCGATATTAAAACTGTGCATAGTAGCAAGAAATAATCAGATCTGATAGAATCTAGTAAGCAAACATATACTTGCGCTTTGAAAGTGGTAACCTTTCTTTCAGCCAATCCGAAAGTTATATGTATGTCGTATGATGAATTTGCCCGACAAAGTTATAATTAATCTAATGTTTGTACAATGATATCAATATGGGATACCTGGTGACATCATATGATTAAATGAGAAGAGACAGTTAAGTTAAACATTTACCGATACTTATATAACACACAAGCTATTTGGGCATGAAAACTTACAAAAAAGGTCATTTCATGTCCGGTCTTAGTTAAAATAAAGGACAACACTACAAAATGCAATGGCGTTATCTATTTATTCTTTTTCGATCATTTGTGATGGGGTTAGCAGTATCGATAGTCTAGTAGTTGTGCTATTTGATGACCCCAACGGTATCCGTTATCGATAGTCTGTTAGTTGTGCTATTTGATGACCCCAACGGTATCCGTTACCGATAGTCTGTTAGTTGTGCTATTTGATGACCCCAACGGTATCCAGTATCGATAGTCTGATAGTTGTGCTATTTGATGACCCCAACGGTATCCGTTATCGATAGTCTGATAGTTGTGCTATTTGATGACCCCAACGGTATCCGGTATCGATAGTATGATAGTTGTGCTATTTGATAACCCCAACGGTTTCCAGTATCGATAGTATGATAGTTGTGCTATTTGATGACCCCAACGGTATCCGTTATCGATAGTCTGTTAGTTGTACTATTTGATGACCCCAACGGTATCCAGTATCGATAGTCTGATAGTTGTGCTATTTGATAACCCCAACGGTATCCAGTATCGATAGTCTGATAGTTGTGCTATTTGATAACCCCAACGGTTTCCAGTATCGATAGTATGATAGTTGTGCTATTTGATAACCCCAACGGTTTCCAGTATCGATAGTCTGATAGTTGTGCTATTTGATAACCCAAACGGTTTCTAGTATCGATAGTATGATAGTTGTGCTTTTTCAGAATCCAAACATTTACAAGTCTCGATAGTCTGATAATGGTGTTATTTGATAGCCAAACCATCTACCAGTATTGATAGCCTGATAGTTTACACTGTTTTTTTTTCGTGTTTGCTTGGTCTTGATCCAATTTCTTATTCAGGATCCAGGTATCATCTTCGCATGTTTTGTCACTGTGGCTTAGATTTTTTATAATTATATTTATTATTTGTGTGGTCATCTTTGATTAAAATCTTAATGACATCTGTGAACATTCTGTGTGTGTCGCTTTGTCATATAATACGTATGCTCTAAATAAACTTATTTTGGAAACACACCGGAACAATGACATAATTATATTCGGTTTAGTTACAACTGTGTATAGACAGTAAAAAAGTGCAACACTATGTTTTAATGTTTCAACCATGATATATCATTCATTTAAAAAAACTATATATTATCCATTGTGAATTGAGTATATGATTAACACCTTGAGGCTCTCCGTCAATCTTAAGGAACACGACCGTCCAGTATTGTGACTTGAGGAATGAACTGTGCAAAGCCTGTGATGATGTACGTGATGATTGCTTCACCGTGCAAATGCAGGAGAATTGCACCGACTTCTGCCACGGTAATATCACAATTTATCCTCCTTATTTCAAAAGGTCGACAGGGTGACAAGTGGCTAAGTAAAAAAATGATGTTGGTTGGAGAGACACTGTGTATGAAAAAGCTGTGTTGAATTCGGTTAAGTTTATGCAAATGAATTGTATCAATTTTAGTTTTCAATTGAAACGCTAATGCTGTTAAAATTGGTCGATACATTTTAAAGAAATCTACATCGGAAGCTTTTAGAGATTCCAGCTGCTCTCAACTTGTGTAAGAGTAATGCTTAACACGTTATTATATGTAAAGCTTTAATGTAAACATAATTGGATTAGAGGGCTTAGTTGAGCACAGCAGAGAAAATAGCTTGAATCTAAATAGCTTTCATTCTGTTCGTAAACACATACATCTTTGAAATGTTTTTGCTCGGTAGAGATCATTATTTTGTTATAGCGATGAGGATATGATTTATTTTCAGATTTTAAGGCAAACAAGAAAATGAAAGAACTAAAAGGCAAATGGCTTTACTTATAGAATATAATATTAAACTTTGTTAGTAGAATGCAGCAGCATTGCATGTCAAGACACGGGTAATGCTTATTATTTAGGAAAAATGTATCTAAAAATAATGGAAGAATTGTTTTAAAAACCAAAAATCATTGTCAAATGTCATAAGTCACAGTGCAGGGGTTTTAATATAATACTTATCAGTACTTTTGAAATACTGGAACGTGTATACATACTTTACAATGCAAATGTAAGATATTTTATAAACATTGTAAATTGTTCAGTGCAAGATTGTCCAACTCTCAGTGGTATTGTTCATAGCGACTACAATGTTACTGGACCTGTTCACCATGGTGATATTGTCGGGGTTAATTGTCACACAGGATATCGGATAAGTGGTTCCTCAAGTCTCAAGTGCATCGATTTTGGTGGCTGGAACGGTAAAGAATCTTCATGCGAGGGTATGGCGTTTGAAGACTTTGCAAAAAAAAAAACGCCACTGAAAAAGAGATACTACATTAATGCTTATCAGTAATCATTTGTTGAATATGTGTATTATGATGGCCGTGTAATCAATGCAAATTGAATGCAAATTAATTGTATATCTTTATTGAGAAAATGCTTTAAATATACGCATAACAAAACCAGACCAGTGAACATAAAATATGCAATGTCGAACATTTTTCACATTGGTGTTACAGTTACATTTGATTTTAACGTAAACTATAAGCTGGTTGGTGAAAGTGTTTAACCTGGTCAGAAAATGATAAATTCAGCAACATTGCTAGGATTGTAATTGAAAAAGAGTAAGGAATTTGCAAAGCAAGTAAAATGACAAAATAAATTGATATAAATAATACTGGTTTATGAAATCGGCTTTAAACTTAAATTTATTTTTGTTTAATCATCATGTCGTTTGTAGTTCCATGACTGAGTACCTGAAGTATAAATTAACGCATCAGAAATATTTCGATTACAGAAATCACATGTGGGGGCCTCTTGCCAGCATTGTGGTGGTTTTACAACGAAACCGGACCTGCAAGACCGGGAACGAAAGCTCAGATGAAATGTGAAAACTGGAATGACAGCGTTAGTGGTCCTGCTTTAATTTGCTCACAAAACGGAACTTGGATTTCGGAATACGTGTCGAGAAGCAATCAACCTACCACAGACCAAAACACATATATGCTCCTTTGCGAACAAAAAGGAGAAAGCAACAAAGAAGTATTGTTATGTAAGTAACTATAAAAGATTATAATTCATGTGGAAGGTTATATGCATTTAAGGCATTGACTATTAATCGATTGTTTTACTTACGTTGTCTACAATTGTAATTTAAAAGTTTGCAACACCGACATATTCAGTAAATGAATACAGGGAAAACAAACAAGCAACAAATAAAACATAAACAACTATCATGTATAATAAATATGTTTGAAAAATGAACTATACACAAACTTCTATATTTTCAGGGTTGGTAATAGCTCTTTGTATTATCATCTTTATACAAGTTTAAAATTGAGATGCCAACCACTGTTCAAAAACCAGTCATCGGACTCCTCGGACAAAGACAATAAAGATGAACAAGAACCATTTATAGATGCTGAAAACCCAAGAACAGGCCATAACACTAACGAACAACAAGAATCACAATCTCACTGTTACAATCGCGGAGGTATTATTACACAGAAATTGCTTACATTTGATGGATTAATGCACATCACATGTGAACTTGGTGTAAACACCGGTGTGTTAAAGGATGGGGAATCTGTATGGGTAGAAGGGCAGGCTCAAACTGGACCATAGCACTCCATACCTGCATGAGGATACGCAACAAGGATAAGCACAGATTTATACTACAAAGAACATTTCTTTCTTACGTCCTGTACGAATGTAGCGTATTCTG
This sequence comes from Mya arenaria, assembly GCF_026914265.1. Taxonomy (NCBI): domain Eukaryota; kingdom Metazoa; phylum Mollusca; class Bivalvia; order Myida; family Myidae; genus Mya; species Mya arenaria. Next base: position 59,367,801 of record NC_069132.1, on the reverse strand, counting down.
TGACCAGATTTTACACTCAATCGGATATCTAGGGATTTACAAAGATTCGTGTATGTGCATGTATGATTCATTCAGATTTCCACATACACCGGAATGTCTACAAAATGATTTCATGGATATACACAACGGGGTGCTCGTTTTCAGATTGATTGGAAACCTGAAGTTTTATGTTTAATTTAACTCAGCAAATTTCAATTGCCTCGGGGCTTCGTTTCAAGAAAGTGGACAATTCTCGTACTATAAGATTAAATGTGCATATACGTTATATGGCATATGCACACAACGTGTTGTTAGTTATCATAGTAGCAAATGTCTACCTAGGCTACAAGCATTTTGTTTAAAGGAAGAAAACAGTAAATTCCTTGAGCATTACGAAAAATGTTGGCTTAACAAAGGAACCCTTCTACCGTTTAATTCAGGAATAACAGTATCTCACAATAATTCATTTATGCTTGGCAGTATTCCAGCGTTCAATTCAATGGAGCCATTTATCTGGAAACTGAAAATTGTTCTAATGTTAATGCATTAATTTGTATGGCTGATATATAAGAAACATTTAACAAAGAAGAATCTTAGAAAAAAAGAAGGTGTTGCATCACACATTTTTTACCATAATGATACTGATTTTACTCATGGTTCCAAATGTTATTGTTTTTACTGTTGTGGTTTGGTGGACATACCGATACAAATACAAACATAGATATACAAAGATTGCGACGACAGATGAAGAATAAGCTGCACTTACTACAGCAGCTGAATATAACCCATCACGTTGTGACCCTTAAGCAGTCAACGAATCCAAATAGATACAAACCTGACACGACACAGTTGATGATACTACGATATAGCTCGAGTTCACTAGTCTTAAAAACGCTACGGCGGTCATGATTTGTTGTATATATTTTTGCTGATAAATGATATACTTAATGCATGAAGAAAATATTTTTCCAACTGTAGATTGTTGATATGCTGCCAGGATGAAACTATTATTTTATACAATTAAAAGATGGAAGTAAATATTTATTTTTCTTATTTTGTATTACTGTTAAATTGTAGGAATCAAGGATAATGTCATTTCATTTTATTTTTACAGTCTTAACTAGGTACTGATAACTGTACGCCCGCCTACTTACTTACGATACATTTCATGCTTTAAGACTTGTCATTGAAATTAGTTTAGTGAGTGTTAGTACATCAGATTCAAACAAGATAATATAGAAGATGCATGTGACATCCATTTTCAGAGAAAAGAGGACGAGCTGTGTGAAATCCGTGTTGAATTCTGGTCCAGTACTCACAGGTTTGGTCGTGTTGAAGTAATGTTCGGAAGGAAGGAATTGAAAACAGTGATACTTAAAACATTAACATTAGAACATTACAATATAATTTCTTACGCTCGATGAATTACGTGCAATTGAGTGTTAAATAGCCGAGATTAGCAATGTCAAAGCTCTTTTATTTACTCATTTAACAGAAAGCGTTTCAAATATAGAATAGGGTAAAATAGTATATTAAAGTCAATATAGAGCGTTAATCAATCACGAAAATTCTTTAAAAAGATATTCTAACGAATTCAGTATAAATGTTTTCTGTTTTGAATAATTCACACCAATTTTCAATCTACACTCTTGATTCGGGGGACAATGCAATTGTTCTTCTTCATTGTCATTGTAAACCCAACAGTATTTACACTGAAACTTCAGTTTAACGAATACTTTCCTTCATAAAAAACGACACTTTCTTTCATATATTTAGTCCTAATTTCGCATTAACTACAAAACCTATTGGTAGTCTTGGTAATGGCAAGTGTTGTGTGTATCCTTTAGGACATTTCCTACATTTTCCCCTCTCATTAGTCTCCTCGTAACTTCTCGAACCATAACCAGAATACACGTTTGCTACATAAGTAGTGACTGTTCATACCAACAGGCAAAACTTCCGTCGCGCTAGGGATTTTCATAAGAAATATCTAAACAAATAATCTACAATGATACAGTACAATGAAGATCTTCAAAATTTGAATAAAACTGCATTGTCACGCGTTTTCATTCAAGAAAAAACAACAACGTACTTGTCTTTCTAATGGTAAAATGCGCTTGAAAACAAAATAAGGACTACACTTGAATTCTTTTCATTATTTTGAGCTAAAATAAAGCATGCATGTGGTGATATATATAATTATACTAAATTGCACCACTACATCTGGTACAGCCGTTTCAACAAGTGTCGTACCCTGGTATGATATTTGATCGAAGCTTCGTAATTCTACTAACTTCACAGAAAAAAGGAGCACCATAACAAAACATGCTTTATCGAACTATTAAATTCAAAATTGGTGCGATTTTATATAATGCGTTGAGAAATATTTAAAGTTTTCATACACTTAAACAGCATCTTTTAACAAGAGTAAAACAATCAGTCATCAATGATATATGTGATATGTTAAGCCTTGAAAGAACACGATATCATTTATGCTATTCTCGTCTTTCTTCTTATTTGTAGGCTATTTATTTAGAAATGTTACGGGTTTTTATACAAAAAAGCATATATAAGAACATGTATACTATAAATACAAATGAACAAACACGAATGCCATCCTTCATATCACAATGAAAAACTACAGATACATGTAGTTGAAAGCTTAAACATTAATCCCGTTATATGGCACAGGGTCAGCGCCAATGACATAGAACAAAGAAACAAACAATCAAATACAAAAACAGGGATATGATATATAAAACTAAGGGTGCTCATCAAAGGATGTTAGGTACCGCATTTGAACGGTCAGTAAAATGTAAATTAAGTGGGGATTTGAACTAGTTTATGTGCACAATCCGAATCATATCCCAACAGTCCCGAATAAAAACGTAAATAGTAAATCTTATAAAATTATGCATTAATTTCAGGAAACGTAAGAATGAAACAAGTAGAAATAAAAATAGGTTAACCCCAGGTACCTCCATGATTAGGGATCAAACTCCGTCAGCTGATAGGTTACCATGTTGCGTTTGAATCAATGTGTGTTTGATTGTATAATGATCCTCTTGTTTATTTATTTTTTAATTCGTACCATTATATCTATTTATTTTGATAGTTGCTAGACATTATTATACGTGCATCGAATTTGTATGGTATATTACTACAGCGGAATCTATACGCTCCATTAATTAGATGGCCATTTTCAAGACATTCCATAGAAAACCAACATGGCATCACTTGTTACGAGATCTTGAATTGTTTTAAAAACAAACACCTCATAATGTTATATCACTTAAACCGTTTTAGTCGTTTGGATTGTGGCACTCAATAAGGTGCTTTAAAGAATACTATATTCCATTTCCTTATAAATAGACATTCTCAATGCCTCGTCGTGTAATGACAACAAGTAGATGTATACTAAGATTACCTTTCTAAAATGTAGTTATTGAAAAGAGCACATTTTCAAAACTAAATAAAATGTAAGAACATTTAATTGACTGGTATTCAATAACACAAAATAAACTGAACAAAAAAAAGCATATTAAAATTAACACAATAATCATGTTTTGTTGTAATTAAAACAAATACCTCCAAGCGCGAGATGAGCGGTAAAGTGAAATGTTCTTCCTTGTACTAAAGCAAACAGGTAGCTTTGATTGGATGCCCGATCTGGAAACAACACCAAGCGCAAATAGTATCGTTATTAACTTTTCAAAACAAGCAGTAATATGTATCAAATTTTGATCACAAGAGGAATTACAATTAACTTCAAATTGTAAATTGTATACTCGAGCATTTTAGCTAAAAATAGCCAGAATAAAATATATGAACTCGTTTTACTAATAAAATCCAATGGGAGGGACCTATTGTTGATTAATATGGCTGGGATATAATAATAACCATAACGAAGAATGTATTCTTGAAAGGGTAGTAACCGGTTTCACCGTTGACGAAATCGATGCTTGGAAATACATAAAAAAAACACCACGGAATAAATTGATTTCTGAACCAAACCTTGATGGTATACCTCACATATAGTTTAACGTTTGTTATAAGCCTTTATTTATTTAAATCCCGTTGAATTGAAAATGTCTGTAGTATATCTTCACCCGGTTTTTAAAAAAAAAATACAACCTTTACTTTTCGTTTTATCAGATCGAATTTCTGCTGTCACAATGTAAAACCTAGTTTTAAATTATCGAAATAACGGGTATACATTACGGTCATTTGAAGGGATTTATTCCCCAATTTATGAGTTATTTCCCTACTAATTGTACAGAGTGATAACTCGGCGACCGTATGAGTGTATTAAGATTTGTTCAGTATAGTATCTTCGGAAAGTTTAACGAATTTCTTCAACTAGACCCATGTTCAGGTGAAAATTCTTGTCGTCTAAGATAGGATCGTTATATGCATGTAGGCTCTAGGTTTTTGTTGCGTATGTTCGTTTAAGTGTGTTTTAAGCATTTGTTTCGTACCCATCAATTCGCCAAATATTGGAGTTGTTTGACATTTTTTTAAGTGCAATAATTCAAAATTATTTTTAATTTGCTTTAAACTAGCAATTAACTTGCCATTTTCATATAACCTAGTACATATATAAGTATCAGTTCCTGTAACAGAAGCGAATTATATTAAAAATGCATCAATTAACATTATATATTTTTATGTAATTATTGCCATATATCGGTTACAAATTTGGGCCACTCAAATTGTTTTGGGATCGATTTCGATGACCCGTGAACACAGCTGTTAAGCAAAGTGAAATCACCCTTGTCGCACCTATGAGCAGCCTTTCAACGCTATCAGCGTTTTCATTACTCATTACATTATTGACGAGATATCATGGCGATGATGTAAATGAAGACATTATGTAAGGGAAATCATCCAGAATCAAAGATGTTCAGGAATACATTCTGTTAGAAAGATTATTGCGAGGAAATGATGTTAATAAAACACACTGTTATATATAACATTCAGAAACAATGATGTTGACAAAAGTGTTCTTTTAGAGAGGTCAATCAAAAGCAATTGCCAATAAATATATATTGGAAGCGATTAACGAGACGATGGTTATCTTGCACATATATCGAGAACGAGCATTAAAACAGCATGATTGACTAAAACGACACGGGTCTTGTTGTAATGATATTATGCAAAATGTGTTTCTCTACCAGTTCGAGTCAGTGTAATAATCAAACTTTTCTTAAAAGGTAGAAATGTTCATCTTGTGTCCAGGGCCGAACAATCGAAGATCAAGAGGTGAAAATTCACAGACGCCAGAAAACAGTAAAGGTTTACTCGGAACTTATGAGTGGGGATCGTTATACCTTCAATCACGTCATGGTACTATATTTAGCACGCAAGGTACAAGCTCATTGGCAGAAAAATCGCACATTTGACCAAGTAAGCTGGCTCCCTTCAACGCTGAAAACAAAAGTAGCAATAGTAAGTTAGTTGTCATAACGTCATAAATAACAAATTAAAACTCAGTCCATAATTGTCTGTCGTGTCCTGTCTTGCAACGTATAACATTTTGTTTATTTTATCTTTTGTAATCAATTAACCTAACATACTATTCTACTAGGTATCATATTACAGTCCTACCAAAATAGGAGTTTTTTTGCTGTTGGTCCATTCTTCTGGTTTGTAATTGCTAGTTTAGGTGTTGTATGTATTTGGCGATTACCCTGTACCATTGAAAGCGGTTAATGTTTTAACATTCGACCAACGAGCTTGTTTCTGAAGTTTTTCGTACAAACATTATATCGTAACAATTCTATTTCGACGACATCTTCAACATCCTTATATCCTTTATATCTTTGGTTTTATGTTATTTGCTTAGTTAGAGTGCTGAAATAATGTACAAGTTACGATCAAATATTTAATTTTGACCCTCGTGTTTTAGCTAAAAACAATAAGTATAACAAGGTATTGCCGAACATTGAAACTGGCAATTACGATACAAAAGAGTTTTGTAGTTTATCAAATGTGTCGATTAAAGATATTTGACGAAAACCAACGCGGCAACCAGTCTTAAATCATTATTTGCAAGAGACTCCGCGTCTTTGTACATTAATTAGACATATCAAATGCTAGAAATAGCTATTACAAACACTTGACACTCCTGAGACGATCGTCTTCAGATAATTAGGGACATTCAATGACATGTCTTGAATACTTGCAAAACATGGCCTCATATTGTATACATAATTAGAATAAATGTCTTTAATGGTTATGAAGAGGTTTACTTTAATTTCAAGATTTAATATTACCCGTTTATATTGTAAAAGTTTGTTGTTAAATGCTTATTCGTATTCAAAAAAATAAATTTGTAAGGCCACACAAATGAATTACCTTCTTTAATGTGTCCGGCGATTTTTTAATGTCATATTTCGAAGTATTTAAATATTGCGTTAACACTCAAACGAAACACAACAAATTATTTCTTTATTTTAATTTGTCCCGAGCATGATTTTACATTTATGTTTATGGTTCACACGATGAACAGCACCACAACATCGACGTCAAATGAACTGTTCTATTTTCAAATGCTGAAATGTTCGCAGTCGTTATTTGGTGGTTCTCATTCATTTTAAGACCAAACAATTTTGGAAAACTCGCCTGTCATGATTAAACAAATGATAACATAGCAGAGATGTATGCTTCCCGTACGTAATGTTAATTGTTTATATTATGTGTAGATATGTCGAGTCATCATTAAACACAATGGTGCCCAGGTATGTTGGGTACTATGATAGCATGTTTGATTTACAGGCAATGTGGCAATGATGGTATCGACATAATACAATATCTGCCTTAATAACATAGTAGCTTTTATCTCGTGCTCAAACATTGTTAATAAGTTAATTGTTTTAACCTTCCTAGTGATATAACATTCTAACGATTGTATGTTGGCAATATTGTATAGATAGTGCATGGTCCTCAATGAACCTTTTATAGTTTGCAAACGATGGCTAATATACCTATACATGTGAATGGTAACTCATATTGAAGATACCTACCTGCATACAAGTGCGTTTGTACGACCAATTGGTCTTAGTGCCGTGAAATTATATAACCTCATTTTGTACGGAGACCTTCGTCAGGAAAGCATATTTATGAATTATAGTAGTGTAGACACCCTCTTCTCATTTATAAGAACAGCATACTTAGCTTATGCATAATATATAACTCTGATGGCGTTCTTCTCATATCATTTATTTCGTTGGTGATCGCGAATATTCAACCACGTTCAGTTGAGGGCTTATAACTTTATGAAAGCAAATGACTAACGACGTTCGGTCTAGGGAAAATAAATGTATGAACGCAAAGGTAAACACCGTTTATATGTCAGACCATAATAACTATTTGTACGCGAATGGTTAAGCACCTTCAGTCGAGGGTTAACAATGGTATGAACGCGGACGATTCATGACTTTAAATCGAGGGTTAACAACGGTATGATTGCGAACGATTCACGACCTTCAGTCGAGGGTTAACAACGGTATGAACGCGAACGATTCACGACCATCAGTCGAGGGTTAACAACGGTATGAACGCGAACGATTCACAACCTTAAGTCGAGGGCTAACAACGGTATGAACGCGAACGATTTACAACCTTCAATCGAGGGTTAACAACGATATGAACGCAAACGATTCACTACCTTCAGTCGAGGGTAAACAACGGTATGGACGCGAACAATTCACGACCTTCAGTCGAAGGTTAACAACGGTATGAACGCGAACGATTCACGACCTTTAATCGAGGGTTAACAACGGTATGAACGCGAACGACTCTAAACCTTCAGTCGAGGGTTAACAACGGTATGAACGCGAACGATTCACGACCTTCAGTCGAGGGAAGTAATAACTGAAAGTACGCAGATAAGAAGCCAATAAATAGACAACGGCATTTGAAGCCGTGATTTGATAAAACATATATTGCATATTACAAATAATTAACAACGCTAAAATGTTTTTTTTTGGTTTTGTGATGTCCGTGACGATATTGCCAATGATTTATAAATAATGCATGAATAAATCAACACGTCACCATAAGTATTTTATTGACGTCTTTATATAAATCCATGCAATCTTTTCAGAACATGAAAACGGTATTGAACAATCATATTTTAGAGCAATAATACGAATGGAACATGAGTTGCAAAGCTTGGCTCTCTTCGAAAACCTTTTAACGTAAGATCTTAAAAGTTTACTGTATTGTTTCCTAGTATCTAAGGGAAAATAAGGTTTAAAGTAACTTATATATAAAAGAGTTTAAAAAAACAATAAAAGTAAAGTTTTAAAAAATAGGTTTCGATTGGGGTTCTAAACAATGATAGCCGAAATATTTGAAATAAGAAATTAAGTTCTACTATGCTACCAAAGCATAAAGAGTACACATGTATTATCTCGAATGTTGAATGAAGAAAGTCATTAGTGTATGCGTGTCTTCTAACTTCATAATTCTATTGCACCTTATAGTTAAAGAGTGATTCTTTGAAACTTCGAGCTGATTGTTTGTAAAATAACTGCAAACAAGAAAATAAAGAAAGAGCAAGAAACAACCATTAAGAGAGAGAGGAGGACGAGCCGTGTGGAAAAGTTAAAATCCTTGTTATATTCTGGCCCAGTATTCCAAGGGTTGGTCGTGCCGAATATATAATCTGAAATACAAATTAATAGCAGGCCTTGTTATAAGATAAAATTCACATCATTAAAATGTAGAACCTTTGTTATCGTGGTAGTGCGTGAACGTGAATTATGGCATGTAGCTAAGCTTAGCAAAGTCAACCACGTCTTATCTACAATGTCATTTAACAGAACTCGTTTCATGAATTGGAACACTCTTAATACGGACGTATATTATTTATTTTTATTTCGATGTCTTCTTCCGTTTAACACAATGCTTGTTTTATACAGTCTAGAAATATTTATTTCATATGAAGTAGCGCATGAGTTAAGAGTGTTTATTATACATGAATCAATAAAGTAATGTCTATTTCAAACCAAGCGTACCTTTTTTTAAACTACATTCTCGATTCCGCAGTGGTGTACAAGGCGATACTTCTTCTTCATGTTCTTTGCAAACCGAGCAGTATTTACACCCAAAACCTTTCCCGTCTAAGGAATACGTTCCATTAGGACAGATTTTACACCTAGTATCCTTAAAAGGCAAACATTGTCTTCTGACAAACTGACCTCGTTGACACTCAGTGCAGTTCCGGCAAATTCCTCCACGCTTGTCAGTGAAAGTAGTCCCAATTTCACATGGTTTACAAGACCTGTTTGTCGTCTTGGAACATGGCAAATGTTCTGTGTAGCCTTTAGGGCAAATAACACATTTTCTACATATTTTCCGCTTTCCATTAGTCTCCTCATCATAGTACTTTCCTGAAGGACAGCCTTTCGAACGATAACTGGATGTTTTTTGTCTGATTGAGTACTGAAACAAAGAATGTTTAAATGTTTTAGTGTTTCCATTTAAATATTGTTAATACATACATGTTTCCTTTCGAAGAAGTAAATCAATATACTTACAGGCAAAACTCCCAACACGCTTTGTATGTTCATTAAATATATCCAAACCAAAAAATACAATGGTCCAGAACTGTACAGCTTTTCATAGTTTGAATGTAACCGCATTCTCACTCGTTGGCTTCCTAAAAAAATCCCATAATTCGTTATTCTAACACGAAAGTAGGAGTACACTTTATATCCATTAAATAGTTTGTGCTTAAAAGCATAAACTGGCGATATATATTAACATACAGCGGGTACCGACATTTAATCGTAGATTTATTATACTGCCTTCACATAAAACAGATCACTGTGATAATAGCAATGCATTGTCGAGCTATTAAATAGAAATAGTACGGTATGATATGATCTTATCTATTGAATTGAAGTATGTCTTTATATTCAAAACAAATCAAATGTTTAATCAAGGGTAATACAATCCGTAATAATAAACGTAATATTGTATCGATATTCAAAATACTTTCTACATAAATTAAAAAAAAAAGATAATGATAACGTTTGTGTTTGCTATTCTTCATTTATGTATGCACTAAATTTAACGAGGTGAATTGAATTGAATATTTACATGTTTGTAGTCGAGGTCCTGCACTGTACGTTCATTGGGTTGTTTAAACAATACCTGTATAAATATAAATGATTAAACATTATTGCCAGTATTGTTTTTAGGATTTGTATTTGAATAAGTGTTTTTATATATTAAGCCATTTATTTTGACATTAAATTAAACGTTATAATAACATAAATCTGCTTCCTATTGTTCTGTAATACAATGAAATTACAAATTCTTATAATGCAATAAAAACAAGTCCTCTTCATAGGAAGTAAATTTGGGAAACCAAAAGGGTAGTTTATTGTTCCTCGATGTTAAGAGTTTTCAATAACAAATATCTCACAATGCTAGAACACTTGAGACATTTAAGACAATCGATTGTTCGTGGCATTGAATTGAATGCTTCATCATAAATCGTTTCCTAATAGATAAGCTAGCATAATGTCCCCCTGATATTACAATATGTAGCTTTATTTTAAGAATACTCATTTATGTGACTTTATTTAAATAAGAACTGAATGTCAGTAAAAATCAAAATATACGGCACAAAAGCATCTGGTGTTTTCTATATACTTAATTATCCGACCATCGTATTATACTTAGCACATCATATAAGCTTCATTTGTAACCAAAACTGCGGGCCTTTTATATTACTTGTTATTGAACATTTTTGTTTGTGTTCGATTAGTTAGGGAGACTACCCTTTCGTGCACAACGGATAGGTATTTGCGGTCAACTAAGCCACGCTTGAAATTCCTTCCTGGCACCAGAGGAGTCACGCGCAACAACATGCCACTTTTTATTTATTTTTCTTGTTTGACTTATAAAAGTACATACTATCATTCCAAAATCGCGCATTGAAAAATAATATGAAATAAGGCACTGCCTTAGACGGGCTCTAGGTATGTTATCAACTACAGTAACTGCTAAAGTAGTACATTGTTTCTTAGGTAAGAAAGTGTCAGAGGCAAAATTGATTTTATATGACATACTATGACTTTGACTACGACCAATTAGATCATTTAGGTGCATCACAAGTAAGGTTAAGGCAATGCAAAGCAAGTTTAATATTTTAATGTTTGAGAAAACTCATAATTACAAACACAATAAATATACTAATTTACCTAATACTGAATTTATACAAGCAGTTACAGTACGAAATAATGATTCCTACTTTAAACATAACAAGGTTAACAAAACAGATTGAGTTTACTTAAAATTAATTATCACAGTTATCTGACAATCAACCTGTACTTAACTAATATTTTAATATGTAAAACAGCATTGTATATATTTTAGATTTTTAAGGTTCTGCAAATAACCCGGAAATATGGTTTGACCCCTTTAGCAGTTTGAAATGAATATAAATTCCCTGTAAAATTGCAATATATTCACAATATAGCAGTTTAACAGTTCCGAACATAATGAGAACAAGAACGCACTATAATTATGATTACATTACTTCATTCATTAGCTCATTCAGTTTAAAACTATATCCTTTGAGATGCCGGTAGCAATGCAAGATGAACTCTTGTGTGCTTATACACTTAATTGTTCAGAACTTACTAGGCTTAGTTTTAGTTTTAACAATGTCACGGTTTCAAGACATAGTTAATTGCCCCCCCCCCCCGGCAAGGGATTGGCGGCCTACTGACCAGCTGACTGTAATAAACCATGATGTATTGATCTAGTGATAAGGGAATACTTTGTAAGTAAAAATCCTTTCCGAGAACCGGTATGGAATTCCATCACAAGACCACGTTTTGACCAGCATTGGTTCTTGTCCTTGAAAATACCTCTGTGCCTTCAGCAACCAGGCTGGCTCTAGAAATAAACAATAAATTAGTGTTTTTAAAGCTGCACTCTCTCTCACAGATTGAATGATTTAATGCATTTTGAGTGTATTTAGGTATTTTCTTTAATGCATAAAGGGAAAAGGTTCCAATATCAATGAAACCGGCTTCCTTTTGATTTCTTTTGCCTTCAGAAATGTCAAGTTTTTCAATGTATAAACTGCAAATAAATGAATATATTCATGAATGATTGATAGTATGAATTAATGAAAAGTATCAATATTTCTTTAGATAGGGATCTCACTGTGTTGCTGTGATTGTTAGTAGATGTTTTTCTTGTTCATAGGCTGAAAATCATATGCAAACTAAATGAAACATCATTCTGCATCATATGTGTAGCAAGTTTTGATACTTGTTTGCAATTAATGTAATGTTTGCTTAAAAGGGCAAACAAAATGTGCGAATAGATGCACAATACAGTCCAAAGACCAATACAAGTCAGCAGTTTCATTAGAAAATGATATTATCTCAAAGCCGCACCAAAAATGGCATGAAAGAAATTCAATTAGGAAAGAAACAAATAGTATATCAATGAGCTGATATGATTAAGAATAGCTGATATTTGTAACCTCGATATCATTATATATATATATATATATATATATATATATATATATATATATATATATATATATATATATATATATATATATTAAATGACGTCACGCTAATCCAATCGGAGCACAAAATTGAAATAAACACTGACGTCAAAACAAGCGAATGTAAATATCAAAGAGCAAGTAACATACTGGCAAATGTCTATGTTAAGAAGCTTCTCTAATTTTATTTCAGGGAAAACTTGACAAAAGTTCGGTTTATTTCCAAACTGATTACCTCCAGTTAAACATAACATGGCAATACTTGCATTGCTGAAAATCAGTTCTCAGCTGTTATGTCAAAACTTAGGTGGCATGGATGCATTCTGAAATACAGACAAAAGTTTGTAATTAATGCTTATCCGACATATCCCATTTACAAGTGATTTACACAGAAATCTCATTGTCATATACTATAGTAACACAACTTCTTTATTACCAAACATATTGGTATTGAGCATTAGTACACTGTATGTGCACTTTTTTATTTGTATGTCATGTTTCTTTGCCCCAATTTATGGAAATATTTTATAACAGGTTCTAGCTTTTTAAGTCGGTTACGGTTAAGATTTATCGAGAAGCTGGGGTCTTATCGCACGCAGATTTGAGTGAATGGCAGAGGATCTTTACAGTCTTTACCATCAACGACACAAACTTCTTTCAGACGGCAATGGGACTGAGGCATCTTATTTAGACTTTCTTGACTTAATAACAGGCAGGAATTTTTACACAATGGCTATTTATAACAAATTTGAGATTGAGTCTGAGCAAGCCAGTACAGCTTGATTTACCATTTTGCTGAAAAGGTCAATAATCGGCGATGTAAGTTAAAAAAATAGAGTTGCACCTAATTTTTTAAGGTGCAGGTCTAAGAAAAGGCATGACGGACTAAATATAGAGGTGCAGTTGTATATTAAAGAGGTCCTCCATTTTAAAGTTTTAAAATATATTTAGAACAGCTCGTATGAATATAGAGATGCACATCTTAATAACATACAGGTGCACCTGTAAAGTAAGTGTATTTTAGTATCATTCCAGTGATTTTTTGGTGCAATTTTCTGGCTTCTGAGGGAAACACCCTTAGCAAAAAAACTGTCAATTTTTCCCAAAATTTTATATTTTTTTCCCAATTTGATAAATGCATATTATGTTAATGAATAAAAAGCAAAAATTTCTTGAAATATAAACAAAGTATTGATAAGACTTACTCTTTCAGAGCATAATGTGTGCTTAAAAAAGTTCATACATGTATACTTTTCATTATACGAGAGGTGTCCGGAAAGTTTTGAGACTGCATTCATAAAAAATTACCACTCATAGGATGCATTTAAAATTTTATCAACTGTCAATTGTATCTAATATAAACAAATCCTGAAAGTTTCAACAATATACTGTGAAGTGAACGTTTACAACAAACATTGCAAAAAGTACAGGTTACAAGCCACGGAGCACTTCGTTGTCTCATTTCGTCACGTCATTTACAGTTTTTCAAAATACGCTCCTTCTGCACGTACACACTTAGCTATTTTGGCCTGATTTTGTATTTTCCCAAAGTCCAATTTTTTCCCAATTTGCAAGGCACAGGCGATAAACATAATTCCAAAAAAAATCACTGCATTCTCTCACCAAGCCATGTTGTTTCATGGAAAGGGTACGGCAACTCTCTCTCAGAGAGTTTTGTGGGATGGTTACCATTCCCCACACCCTGGACAGACTATTTAGTTACAATATTTCACACGATCTGTGGCCCACAGCAAAACCATTAACCAGCAACCGCCCATTTGTATTTCAATCACAATCTCGCGCTCCTATGGTGTCAGCCCACTAGCACCCTCTCAACATATTCAGTCACAATCTCTCATCCCCCATAGTGTTGTTTGGCACGAGGGGTCACCATGCACTATTTATTTACAATCTTTCACACAATCTGTGGATCAAAGCAAAACCATTCATCTTTACAGTCACACTCACTCACAAAGCCATGGTGTCGAACCGCAACCGTCCATTTATCTTTTCAGTCATAATCTTGCGCTCCGCCATGGTTTTGCTTGGCAGGAAGGGATACTCCTCCCGCACCCTCCCCGTCCAACTTCTTAATTTAATAACAATCTGTCACACAAAAGTGGAGTTGGATGGCACAAGATCTAGAGTTCATCTGTCACACAATTCCTGTAAATCTTTTTAGTTTGAATCACTCAACCAGCGTTTTGATAGTTTCAATTTACATACTCACGGAAACGGCCGATTTTGGCGATGACGAAAACTTCCGAACGCAGTGTCGTCACGCTCTGATGAAATTTTGGTGTACGGCATGCACGCGCTCTATATTTTTTATGAACAGAAAAATACTGGTTCCATCACTTTTACGTCTTTTTTTCAGGCTCATAGTGGTTGCATTTTAAAAGAAAGTAGTGCTAAGTGTACATGTAGCCGTAATAGGTCTCTGCCGAGCTTCGCTCGGTTTAAAGCCGGTATGAGAATGCAAGAGATTTCATTAAAAATGGAAATAAAAATCTTTAAAAAGCGATATTTCGAGGATGACGTAAAAAGTGATATATATACTAACTACTACGCTTCATGAAGTCAGTAAACAAAGTCGCACTGGCTTTGTTGAAAAGGACAAAACTTCTTTTTCTTACACACAAATTGATTATTTTAGATAAGCAAAATACACGTTACCGGCTTTTGCGCAAGCTCTCAGGTCGTTTTTTATACGGACCGGATTCAATGATATATATATATCGTAAACCTTTAAACGCTTAAGTATGTTTATTTGCTAGCGTTATTTAGAAAATTGTATAAAGCCTCTCAACAATTTACAATCCTGGAAAAATGTTTTAAATCATGTTGCTTTTATATCTTTTTTCTACTAAGTACTATCGGTATGCGAAATAATGTAAACTGTTAAATGTCTTATGTATTTTAAAATTAAAATATCTCATTTCAATATGATTGTACAGTTTTGAGCTGTAATATAAATGGCAATTTAAAACAATAATAATTGTAAGTTGTTAATTCGAAAAAAATCAAAGTAAGAAAATTAGAAATATCAAGTTTGAGGGCTATTTTAAGGACTAAGTTATTTTTTCACAAAGATTCATATGGCGTACTGATGACATGGTCAGTGCCTAATTAAGTTACTGTATGTAGTAATTAGTAATATTGTAAGGGGCTCGCCCTAGTTTCACGCTAGTGAATGTACTTGACGCAAATTTATATCACAACTTCGCTTCAACTTATTGTAGGCCGTGTTCTGGTAATGCAATCTAAGCGAGATAACTCACAAAAGTCACCCTACTTGCTTATAAAAGTTGTCTGTGCGTTGTATCTTCAATATGTATACGTTAGTAAAACTACTTATAAATGATCAATTCATACAAAGTCACATAAGTTATACGTTTGCTGAGTGATTATTTTATCAAGTAGTTCTTTAATGTAACTATTGTAATTATTTCAGTTGAAACTCAGATTTATTACTTTAGCAAACGTAACGTGGTTCTGCACTGAACAAATGCTTGACTCAGACTGCCTGCCAACGAAAATCGTGGCGCTTTTATACTCGCACAGTTGGCAAAACGCTACTACCAATAAGAATGACGGCAATGCCACCCAAAACGTTGGCAGTGCCAAGAAAAATTATGGCAGTGACAACGATTTGAATGGCAGTCATGTGACTGCCACAAAATAGAACGTTTATGTGAATCAAAGGCAGCCATCTTGGAAAAATATGTAACTGATACAAAGAAAGGCTCCGGACATAGCCTTAAGTTTTGGAATGTAAACATAAACAAATCCAAAAGATGAGTCACCTTATACATGACTGCACTTGACCTTAAACGAGCGGAAGCTGCGCAGAAAAACAAAATGGCTGACATTGTGCGAGTACAGAAACTTTACGATAAATAATGCAAGAAATATGGATATAACGTCGCACCAGCGGTGAGGAAAACAAATGCATCTTAACACCAACATATCGAGGAAAGCTATTGTTGAACGATTTAAATTTAAAAGCATGCATCTGTTGAAAACGTTCACTAAATGCTTACAATTACCGGGTGGGGTAAAGTTTATCTGAAATGCACTTTTGGCAAATGTAAATACAGAGTCAGTTCATGATACTTTTACCCCTCCGAATATCATCATGTTCTGAATAAAATCGGTTAAGTGTTAAATAAGATAACTTTAAATAGTATAGGTTATATTTATAATGTATTTATGTTAATAACAAGAACAAGTTTAACTTTAAATTAATGTCTTGTGTCCCAAAACCCGGGTACAACAATATGGAACGCCTAAGCTGTCTTAGAGTTCGACTCTGTATTTAATAATTGCAAACTTATGACTTTACGTAAACTATAACAGACGAGTGTTTGTGTTTTTGCACTTTAACGATCCTGTTATAGTTGCGCACACAGTTCGGAATATACGCATTTATGAAGCTTGATGAGGCAGAACTGAAGACTGTGTAATAATTATTAAATGATACATCGTAAAACATATTTGAGTCAGAAATATTCATATTATTGTTGTTGTGTTTACGATGGACATATATCTGTCATAACATTAGAAAAAAAAAACTGATTGTCACAAGAAGGTTAAATGTCAAAAACGGCATTCTCACAAGTTAACATGACGAATTATATCTAAATCTGGATATAGATAACTTTCACGACCTATTCAATTTCATTAATTAAATACTGCAAACGGATATCTACGATAATAAGACAGTCATTTTTAAGGGAGTTAACCAATGCGGAATAGGTATGCGAGCTAAATCGTACGACTATTTTACATGTAAACAATCTGGAGTTGCCTTTCTTCACATTACCTTATGAAAGCGAATTACCGTCAACATGTGTGATATTCGTGTAAATATTTTTGCTAACGTTCGTGTGAAGTTAAATTCACATTAAGTTAAAGATGCACTCTTACTCTCAAATAGTATTTACCAAAATGAATAAAGTTGTTTTAATATACCAAAAGGGATGAACAAATGTCGGATACAATGGTTCTTATGAAGGATACCTATTCTAATTTGAAAGAAAGCTGAAGAAAACACGCTATTTCTACCTTATGAGATGTAAGTCTATAACAGTAAATCTTTTAGCATTCACCAATCATTTAATATTTTTTGCGTTTTCAGCTGTCTAATAAAAGGTTACAATTCTGTTAATAGTAATCAATCTTTTCCAGAAATGCATTATTTAGTAAGTAGTTTAAGGTTTATCGCACAAAATTTATGTCTGTTATACATGTGAATGTATTGATTTTGAATAAGAGTGTCATTTTAAGAATCTTAGCTGTTGTTGGTCATGACTCGTCTAGTGCCAGGCGGGATTTTCAAGCATGGCTCAATTGCCCGGGCTTTGTTGAAAAGGACAAAACTTCTTTTTCTAACACACACTTCTCCACAAGTTGATTATTTTAGATTTAAATTTTATAATATAACTACTTGTTTACAAGCAAAGCTATGTATATTTTGTATGTGTTATCTGATACCGCTGTATCACCGCTGAATAATGCACATTTTGTTTCAAAACAAAATGGTGCGCTTAGCTTGATCCTGATAAAAAGAACTTCGAGAGAGTTCGAGAACTTGTGGCCTGTCCGTATGTGTATATACTCATATATACTCTGATTGTTCGTTCAGTTAGTGCAATGGTACTCGTGTTCCAGGAGAACGAGGCTCCAACCTCAGTCACACGCTTTTAAGTTGAGCAATGTCACAGTTGTATTCTCCTGATTCTCTTAATAAACGACAATACTATTCAAAATGTTACAGTTTAAATGACGATAATTTAGTTAAAATAACGATAATTTATCATGCAATAACAACAAATCCGTATTATTTAAAACCCTATTGAGAGACGTTCCAGAATATGGTTGCCTTTTACCCCCCAAAAAGAATATGAAAGCTAAGTAATAATATTACTTTTTAATTCAAGTTTTTATGCATGCATATGATAAAGTGCTATGACTTATAACAAAAAAATCTCATCATTTTTTTCAGTTTAATAATAAATAATTATCTGCATTATTCAATGTTTCCCAAAGCAGCTCGAATAAAATGTATTCTTTAATACTTTTTTTGGTCTTTCGGCAGAGGTAAGTTCCCGATCAAGTGCTCGTCATTCAACCTCGGAGCAAGTGGATGGGATCTAAAATCTGTTTTATAGGACGTGTTTATTGTATCAACGTGGTATTTATGCGATACCTAAAATGTGAAAATGAAACTGTGACGGGCTCACAATAGTCAACCTACATAATCTTATTATGTCATGATATAAGGTAGCGAATATGCCAATCCGTGTGCTGTTTTTTAAAGCTCTTCCTGACTGTCGCACCAAAAGGCCTTTTTGTTAGAGATTATGTTTCGAAATTTATCGATAATTCAAATAGTTGTTCAAGTAGTAAAGACGCTTCGTACACGGTGCTCGGCTGAAATGATATGCGTTTCACATGATAGTGAATAGGGATTGCTTCTTTTAAACACCGGTGTAATTTTAAGCCAGAAAAAAAGATGGCCAAATTCAACCAATGACAATCGGAGTGGAAATATCCTAAATACCTAAAATTGATATCGTTGTGTACAACGCATTGAATCTAAATTACTGATGTATTACCACACGTGTATATTTTGCAGTTTAGTTCGCATGATTCAATTTGAAATTTACTGGGTTTTATTACCACATAAATATACTATAAACTGGGAACCAATGTGCGCTATTTTTAATGGGTAAATTCAATTGAGACAGCGTTTTGTCATTTCTTTGCTTTTTGAGGAAACACTGTAATTTTGGACTATCTGTTGTCCCTTTTAAAAAATAATGACACTGCCCGATTTCGTCAAGAGCAAAGAACGAGTTTTGTCATCGATTGCATTAAATGTGTTCCCCTTTGTCGGATGCAAACTATTTCCATACGATTCCTTATTGTACATCAGATGTGAAAGACTACTGCATATCCTCTGGCGTTTGATAGTATACGTAAACTTAAAATGCTTCCTCCAAATAGGCTTACTAATCGGCTCAATGACGTTTTAATACGTATTTGAACCCAGGTTATAACGGC
This sequence comes from Mya arenaria, assembly GCF_026914265.1. NCBI lineage: Eukaryota > Metazoa > Mollusca > Bivalvia > Myida > Myidae > Mya > Mya arenaria. Next base: position 59,348,207 of record NC_069132.1, on the reverse strand, counting down.
AGTTTGACAATGAAACTTGTTGTGCCTAAAACACGTTGATCTGATCTATCTGTGACATTAATTGCCTACCATGTATGATACTGTGCTAATAAAATAATCCGATAGTATCGCCATTTTCGAATAGTAATCACCTATCACACCTGTTCAAATAAATGTTCCGGTCCGGTGTCTGCTAAATGCGATAGAGAAATATATTGTCGACATGTTGTTTTTTTTATTTAAACAAACTAGGTCATCGCCTTATGCGTGTACCCGCTCATTACGTCATAGGTTCAATGTAAGCAACTCTGTCCAAATTACTGGACTCAGTATTGGATAATGGACATGTTTAAGACATTCAACTTATACCCATTACTTTTGTCCCAAATGCTGCCGGCCTGTTTCTGAAAATGACTAGGACAATAGAATGTATCCCCCTTGAACCCCTATAATTCGATTTAACAGTAACAAGAGCCATCCACTCAGGCCCTAAAATCACGAATCTACATAGTCATATTCGACTGGTTAACAGTGAAATGACTGGGATAAGTACACGAAACATTTGTGACTTTTCATCGGACCCGGATAACCTTGTAAGAAGTACCATTTTCACCGTGAGTAAAGATAAAGCGCCTGGGTGTATGGGAATAATTTTGACCAACACATTCATCTATGTTTCGTTCTATTAGAGCGTCCACTAAGACACTTTTACGAGGAATTATAACCAGTCTTTACCTTCATGTCTGTCACTTGTGATATTGCGTCTATAGCTGAACGTGACAGTAACCTATTCTTTTGACATCAATGGATTTAAAAATTTTGCTTCGATACAGAAACATTGTCATCCTAGTAATTGAAAAAGTTGCACCAATCACGTGCCCTCATTGACTCGGAAAAATGTGAATGTATATTTAGGGTGTGCTTCCAAAATTCGAACAATAAAGAATCAAGATTTTTCAAGATTTATTTACAGAACATCAGGATACATTGTAGTATTTACAGGTGAATCAATGAACATTCATTTAACAATAAGATTCATTCAGAATACGCTTGATACAAATTAATATTAAATAATATTTACTGTTACTATTACAAGTAACCTTGATTCAGGGTTAGTATGTATACTTATATGGTTTTCTGCATCCCGTATGTCCTATATCGGGTCACCTACTAACCCCGTAACGTATATATCACGTTGCCAATCTGTTAATATGATCAAGACGTGAGCACCGTCTGGGAAATGTTACATTTATTCATCGGAATCGGAAAAATACGCTATTGTGGTACGATATTCATTTAACAATAAGAAAACATAGAGAGCCTTAGGAAAATATTAAACATCTTAATGAAGTTCAGAAAATTATACACTTACCGAAAAAAACAATGTTATTACCTGAATCAAATTGTCAAGAAAGCTTAAATCAAATAATAAGTTAAAATATACTCGATTCAATATTAGATTTGATAATTTTAATTTCTTCTATGAATTTCTGTTTATAGGAAGCATGTATATTTTTAAAATCGATACTGTTTCAGGTAAGAGATACTATACAAAGGTATGTCATATATATTTCTTAATGAAAATATAATTTCTGTACAATTTAGGTTTGATATCATAATGTACAACACCAATTATATGTATACGTCTCTACATGAATGAAGTAATATTCATAAACATAAACAACATGTAACTAAAATGACGGCAATATGTTTAAAACGTACCAATGTTTACAACGTACCACTGAAGTTGATTAGCACGGTACATAAATACCAAAATCTGCTTTAAGACGAATTCATGTCAGCTGATCAGACTAAATGCATTGTAAACTTAGATAGCTTTCGTAACAAATCGTCTTAATCATATGTGCACAAATATTTGCATACTTGTTCTACGTCTATTCAATAAACGTGCATATTTACATCGTAGAGTATATACTACATATTGCTAAGAATTGCTAATATATTTTATTTTCTGCGCTCAACAGGTATTAGGGTGTGTTATGCCAACATTTAACTCTTTAGTCTATGATGGGGTACACGTTACCCCGATGAACCAAATCGGAACTTTCTAATTTGGCAATAGATTACAAAAGATAAAAGAATGTTCTATTACGCTCTTATTACATTCCCTTCCAGTTTTGTAGAAGATACCAGAACTAAATAATCGTTTCCTACATCTGCAAACAATATATGCAGATTTAAGTCAAGCTTCACAAATCGTGTTATATTAAAAACTAACATTAAATAGGGTATCTTTAACCAACCTTCAATACGGTAAAATAAATTGTTTTATTGTACTTATTATCATTTGTATGTAACATCTTAAGTATGAAATTTACGATGGTATGATATATAATTGCTGATAGTTAAAAACTTCAAGCTCGCCGTAGATTAACTCATTATATGGACTTCCTTTAAAACCTAGAAATGTAGTAGGATATCCTATCGCATTTGCAATTCGATATCATATGAAAAATAAAAACGCCACAATGCGACAAAAGCAGATTCGTAATATGGGCAATCAGAAATTATAGCCAATTAATTACTTGTATAATTAAGGAAAAAGTAGCAGTCTAAAGTAATTGGGCGTAGAGCATTTTTCTACTTTCAATTACAGTAACATTGACTTCGACCCCTCAAAATCCATCCCAGGCAAGATTCAAATTGTAATTTCATTTCATTCCTATCGTGTAATTTTGACCTAAAAGTGTAACCTTAACTTTTGAGTTGACTACTCGAATTTTTTGTTGCGACACAGCCTTCCAAAATGCTATACTTATCTGCAGTTTTAATGAAATTTCATGCATGATATCTAATAAATGGCCGAAACATCGTTTATAACGGCCGGAAAGATTGACGTCTTTATACAAGAGAATCAGTTTGTTTTATTTCATCAATATCGCCCATCCCATCAGTGTCTTTTTGGTCGTCCATTTTTGCATGATAATGTTCCATGGTTTCTAAAATAATTGAAAACATCAACGATATTTTAATCATGCACCTAACAATTATCTGCAATCAGCATCACGGTAATAGAATCATAACATTCGTATTTTTCACATATATCAAGGTATTATTGAAAGCCGTCTTTACTGTTACAAAAATGCAATACATTTTTATAAACGATTATATTTTAATTATCCAGATTATTTCAACGTGAATGTACTAAAATCATAATTTATATGAGCGATAAAAACATAAAATTACATTCTAATGTATAAAGTGAATTTGATTAAACTAATTACAATGAATATATACCTTCGTTGATGTCGGCATACAGGGTAAAACTTCACCGAGACCCGGAGGGTTGTTGCCAGTGTGCAATGCCAACTCGAAATTCTCGGCGCGGTTCAATGCGTTCATTCTAGTGACGGTTAAACCTGCATAATTAAACAACATCAAGGATAATACAGCCTTTTTTCAATCATTATCTAATGATGCGACATTAACTGAATAGCACTACTTTCCCATAAAACGCACAATAAACCAAATAGAATGTTCAAACAATTAACTTGCAATATAATGTTCTGCAGCCAAATCCTATTTTGGAACCTCAAAAAAGCCTTTGTATTACTTTGTTCTCTTTTAACCAGCACTAATTGAATACTTATTGTTATAAAGAGAAGCAAACATCAAAACATGTAATATAATTATGCAGTAACAGAGTCTACAGTAATGTATCAGAAGCGTCCTCTTTAACGCGCACATTTAATCTAAATGTGTGTATCTGACGCATTAGCATTTTGGAACTTCATAAAATACCTTTGTATTATATTCTTCTCTTTTAACCAGAGCTTATTAAATCCTCATTGTCATAAAGGGAAGCAAATATGAAACATGCCATATATGTTCTCTTTAACGGGCACATTTAAGTTTGTGTATCTTAATCATGGCACTTATAAATATTCAAGAATATGTTCGTTCATTCCAACACATATCTAGTTACACATACATTTATTCGCTACTTCGCTTCACTCACCTTTTTCGACCCCAAAAATAGCAGATAATCCCGACCACAACGACAACCACAGTGGCAATAACTGGTATGACTATAACGGTTGTCTTTAAGGAGCTGACGTTCTCTTTATCGGTGGATTCTGAAAACAAATGGAGCGTTATAATATAAATGGATTGGGAAACGAAACAACCGAGCTTGAATATAAACAAGCAACAACTTCTCGAGCTATCATCTATATCCGGTCCACAAATATGTGAATTTTGATTAACTTATGACCCTATGTTTATACGTGTTCAAAAAAAGAATATGTAAATAAAAACATACGAAAAATAAAGTTGCCAAAAAAGATTGCAAAGATAGGTTATTTTAGGTCATATTTCAGTTTACTCTAGCAACTGCAATTCATTTATGTACGATGTACTTTTAATTGAGACCAATATCGTATTGGGACACAAAGCATCAAAAATGATGATTAAGACTCAGCGAGCTAAAAGAGAACTAGCTTATTTGTAGGTTTGATTACGTAAGTATTTCTCAACATGATCGTGTTTTGCACATTTTAATTTAATTTAATATAGAAATGTTCTAATTCTTTGAAATAAAATTGTCTTAAAGATAAACATAAGGAACTTTAATTTTGTAAAATAAACTTTAAGTCAGTTATTTGGCTAAATTAAATATAATACTAAAGATTGTAACGTTATTTTTTTAAATAAACAATAATAAATGATTATAATACAAATGTTGATGCCGTGTGTAATATTAAAACACTTCGCTAATATATCATTCGATAAACATAACGGTACATTATTAAATAAGTTGTATATCTGCCATAGGAAAAAAAAACCCAAATAATTTCAAAACTCATCGTACACTTTAATTTGAATGGCGGTTGATTTTTTAAACTTTATTCTTACCACCACATAAATTACCACTCCATCCACGAGTACAGCCGTTTATACACTCCCCTGTGGATGTACACCTTTTTCCATGTTCGTCACCTTGACAGTTGGCATTGCATTTCGAGTTGCATCTCTTGTCCCAATAATCGTTCTCACATCCAAACTGGCACACACCGTTAATATCACATGGAATATTTGAGGAATTTCCTTTGCAGTTTTTACATGTATTGTTGCAATAGTGACCATAGTGATTAAGAGTACAGCAATTCAAGCATTTGCCACTTTGTCTGTCACATTGTGAGAAACCGTTTCTTTCTCGACATTCCTCGCCACATTCTTGTGAACAATTTTCTAAATACGTTCTTGTACAGTTCTTACAAATTCCGCTTGATTTATCACAAATTCGATTCAAACACTTCTCTGAACAAGTTTTCTCGCAATACTCGCCAAATTGACCAGGTTTACATTCACCCAAGCAGCCAAATAATAAAGAACGATTCGATTCACATTGGTGTTTGAGACCTGCAAAAAGGAAAATGTTTTGCAATATTCTATTTACTCAAACTATATAAAGGAAGACTGTGTTAACTATTTAAATTATCAGAGAAAATATTGTATAGTACGGACTTTTCTTAATTATAATTTCTGTAATTCAGATACGAATTTGTATACAAATCCATCAAAAGGCAAAATAATCTAGAGCGCCCGCAGGTGTTGACATTAAGGCTAGTAGAGCTATCGCTAGTTCTTGTAGTGGTGACACGCATGCACGAGCTAGCTTTACGGTTACTCGGCTTGTTCCCGTAGTGATGACAGGCACGCACGTATAAGCGTTAAGCCTACTCGGCTTGTTCTTGTAATGATGACAGGCACGCACGTGTTGGCGTAACGGCTACTCGACTTGTTCTTGTAATGATGACACGCACGCACGTGTTAGCGTTAAGGCTTCTCGGCTTGTTCTTGTAGTGATGACAAGATGAACGTATTAGCGTCAAGGCTACTCGGCTTGTACATGTAGTGATGATACACAAGAACGTGTTCAAATGAGATTTAAAAAGGTAATAGGAACGCATTCCAATAAAAAACAAAATAGGATATAGTGTCTGTCATTTAAGTCCCTTACATAGTGAGAAACGAATGTCAGCGCATTTAATGCTTTGGGAAAAGGCAATTGTTTCATTCCGGTATTATTGTCGTCATCTAGATATAACTAACTTTTGCGCAGTTTCAAATTCATCCGCCTTAGTTTTACGAATGCAAATATCAACTTTCGGTGTTCATTCGATATAGGATAATATACATATATATATATATATATTTATGCAGTCATTAAGTACAAGGCTTTATAATAAGGATTTTCAACTTTTGCGGGTGTTTAAGGTCCGCCTATTGCAATCCATCCGATACACACTCACTGTGTCAGATTTTGCATTGACAATTTGTCAGCCATTGAGGTTGTATTCTAAGTTAAATGACTTGAAGTAAAATCTTAATAATTAAGTCGGACGCTACGCTCACTCCGCCCATTCTTAATCATAACGATTTAACTTCATATCATATAACTATTACATGATGATCGGATTACGCACACGATACAAGATACAATAAACACTAATCTTTATTTAAAGTCGGATATATGTTAACATGTTAACATTAATAAGTTCGTTTGGATACTTTTCTTGGCATGTCTTTCGTACTCACACATTTCGATGAAATTGAAGTTATTTCACTTTCCTCCATTTAGGCATTTCGAGATTTTCTGACATATGATTGTTAAACTGCAGTAATTCATAGTTATTTTATGCTAGAAAGTTGGTAGGAGTGACCCCTTTGATAAATCTGAAGAAAAAAAATATATTGGGTTAGTGGTCACTAAATTTTGTACAGGTTAAATGACACCAAAGCAGGAGTTCATTCCCATCAAATCACTGTGTTTGAATACGCTCAAAGTGATTCAGAATTCGGGCTCTTTTACAAGAAGAAAATAATCTCTCTCTAAGGGGCGGGGTTAATTCATTCCCATAACACTGTAGTTCGTTAGTTTCGTCTCGTTATCGTTATTACATGTAGGTCTAAATCCGTTTTACACGAGGGTAAAATATGTTTTTAACAACAGCTACAAGTTGTATTAGTCGTGTTCGATTATTGTTTCTGTGGTCACATCTTAGAAAAAAGAAAGTATAATGTGTATCTTAGTCAGCGTAGATATAGGTAAATATAAATTGTATAAAGGATACATTATTTATTTCAAATATTTGCGACCATATAACACCGTATTTACCGTCGCAAATACAGAAGTTTCTATAGTGATATTGGTAAAACATATCATTATGTATACTTTATAAGAAGCATGTGTTGTTTTATATAAGCCAAAACTATTGGTTGCACTATGTTAACATTATCAACAAATAATAAGTGATATACAAGGATGACTTACAGCAGGCTATAAACCGCTCATCTTCCCCGCCTGGACAGTTAACCTTTCTGTCACACAACGAACTAGTGGGGATACACCGGAAATCTCCACATAAGGTCCGGTCTCTTCGAAAACATTCATCCTCGGCTGTAATAGAGAAAAAGGGCAACATCGAATTTAAAAAATGTATGAAAAAAAGTTGTGGGTTTAAAAAGGAATATCATTATCATTCCATACATACGATGTTTATATACGGTCGCATATACTAGTATACATCATAATGATATGTTATGATTAACATTTGCTTTATATATTATATATGTATATATATATATATATATCATTATTATTATTATTATTATTATTATTATTTATTTTTATTTTTTTTATTAAGCAGTAGCAGTATCAGTAACAGTATCAGTATCAGTAGCAGTAGGTATTATTATTATTAGTAGTAGTAGTAGAAGTAGAAGTAGTAGTAGTAGTAGCAGTATCAGTATCAGTAGCAGTAGGTATTATTATTATTATTAGTAGTAGTAGTAGTAGAAGAAGTAGTAGTAGTAGTAGCAGCATCAGTATCAGTAGCAGTAGGAATAATTATTATTATTATTAGTAGTAATAGAAGTAGTAGTAGTAGTAGCAGTAGCAGTATCAGTAGCAGTAGGAATAATTATCATTATTATTAGTAGTAGTAGTAGCAGTAGCAGTAGTAGTAGTAGAAGTCACAATTACAAAACGTATAAACCGGCGCAAATACTAATTTGAAATATATATATATGTATTTATTTATTTATTTATTTATTTATTTATTTATTTATTTATTTATTTATTTATTAATTAATTAATTTATTTATTTATTTATTTATTTATTTATTTATTTATTTATTTATTTATTTATTTATTTATTTATTTATTTATTTATTTATTTATTTATTTTATTTATTTTATTTATTTATTTATTTATTTATTTATTTGCTTACTTATTTATTTATCTATTTATTTATTTATTTATACAATATGTCTGTGTAAAGGATAAGTCATGATATATATTTCAATCAACCTTAACTGTGTTCAAAATATACCTTAAGTTGTACAATAGTAAAATGTATCATACATCATTCGCTTGCTTCATAACATTATTTGAATTCCCTTGTAACATCCACTGCATTATTATTAGTATAAGCAAGACATATTCGATAGTCGAAAGAGATGTACCGGTGAATTAGCATCCTTATCAACGCACAGAAGAGAAACATAAGATCCAGCTCTAAATTGGCGTATGCCCCCGTGTCACGGATGAAACCTATTTATAATATTTTTGTTTATTATACAGCAGGGCCTTATTTGGGCATATACAACATAAAAAACAACGTTATGATAACCAGGGATCATTTTACGTTGACACAGAAGTGACATGTGCATGTTTTTATTTATCTCATGCGCACGAGAGTCGTGCGTTCGAGATACTAAATCGTGCGCACGAGATACTTAAGTCGTGCGCACGAGTTACCCAGTCGTGCGCACAAGTTACTAAGTCGTGCGCACGAGTTACTAAGTCGTGCGCACGAGTTACAAAGTCGTGCGTACGAGACAATAAGTCGTGCGCACGAGTTACAAAGTCGTGCGCACGAGTTACTTAATGGTAATTACGTAATGGTGATTGTGGTGGTTGCCGGTTTGTTCATTTGGACGTGTGGAGGACGTACACATATAATGATTTGAAATCAAACATAGAGCGTATACATTGTATTTTTATGTCAAGGCCAGTGATTTTATTTAACAGTGATGCGAAATCTAGTGTAGGATATTTACGCATAATACGAGGTGTGTTCCATTAACAGGACTTCCCCCTATTTATGTGCCGATAAGTCAGCAACACCACTTCTATCGTTTCTACCCCTTTCATTTGATCTGCCAGACAGTCGCACAATAATCAAGTTATGTCATTCTTTCCCGACTTCGTATCTCGTTCGCACGACTTAGTAACTCGTGCGCACGACATAGTGTCCCGTGCGCACGACTAAGTATCTCGTGCGCACGACTTAGTATCTCGTGCGCACGACTAAGTAACTCGTGCGCACGATATAGTATGTCGTACGCACGAGATAAATAAAAACATACACATGTCACCGGTATGCCACCGTTTCATTTTGGTAGATTGTTATAGTTATCGATAAAGGAGTCTTGTTCTTATAAATGTTTGTTTATCATTTTGTTGTACTTATGATTTCAAGCAATTTCATTTTTATTTGATTAAATCCGATTAGAATTGACGATGTAAAGTTTATCGTTAATCGTGTAATTCTAATAAAGATCTATGTACCTAGATTTACGGGCCTCTTATGTATCAGGCTGTAAGTAAGTCCTGTTAAACAAGTCTTGTTCAATATTAAAAGTTTTAGATTAGGTTTAAAATTGAATTGTTGCTTTAATATATAATAACGGCTTCGATAAGATTCTATAAGCGAAAAGGTAGCAAAAAAGATACTCTTATATATTCTTTATTTAATAACAATATTCGATAGTGGTAGTTGTCTGCTATTTCTGGATATGTTACGGTTATACTCATAAGGCATTTAGGTGCTGTCAATTGTTTAAGGGCAAAATAATATATGAATTAGTGTTGGTAAAATGCATATTACATATGCATACAAGCTTTCTTCGTTTTGAATATTGGGATTGTTTAATTATGGTGTCGTATATAAAGGGAATCATTTATATAGCGGTACATAGACGTGGAATGTTATATTGTACTGACAATAACCGTTGAGTGTGCAAAGTATTTGCTTATATTATTTACATATTAAACGATATTGGACTAAAAGTTTTCCATGTTGGCCAAATCAAATAAAGTAGTTGATATTTGTCATATTTTGTATCCGTACTGACTTGGGTGAGACGGGTGGCGCGTATACTTTGGGGCGAGCACGCACATCGAGCTTGGCGCCATTGTTATCAAAGAAACGGCCAGTCTACACCGAGACATGTCCGTTGACAACGCCGACTCTACCAAGGCCAGATCTAGTTACAGCGCTTGGGTACAGCGCACCGGCAGACGATATCGGCGTTGGTATACGAGTGCACCGGCAGACGGCCGGTAGTTGACGCCATCGGTCGTTGGAATACGAGGCAACGGCAGACTGCTGGCAGTTGACGTCATCGGTCGTTGGTATACGAGGCACCGGCAGATGGCCGACACTTAATAAGATCGGTCATTGGTATATGAGGGCACTGAAAGACGGCTGGGTCTTGACGACATCGGTCGTTGGAATAAAAGGGCACCTACAGATGACCGGCGTTTGACGTCATCGGTCGTTGGTACACGTAGAAACCGGCAGACGGCCAGCACTTTGCGACATTGGTCGTTGGTATACGAAGGCATCGGCATAGGGCCGGCACTTAACGACATCAGTGGTTCGTATACAAGGGAACCAGCAGACGGCTGGAACTTGACGATATATATGTCGTTGATATACATGGCAACCGGCAGACGACCCGCGCTTGACTACATCTGTCGTTGGTTAACGAGGGCAACGGCAGACGGCCGGCACTTGACGATATCGGTGTTTTTTTCGAGGACCGGAGAACGGCAGTCACTTGACGACATCTATCGGTCGTATACTTGGAACCAGCAGAACGCCGGCACTTGACAACATGATTGGATGGTATACGAAAAACCCGCAAACGACCGGCACTTAATGACATCGGGCGTTGGTTTACGGGGGCATCGGCAGACAGCCGGCACTTGACGACATCGTTTGTTCGTAATATATGGCCCGGGCAGACGTGCACTTAAAAACATCGGTCGCAGGTAAACAATAGAACCGGCGAACGACGAGGAAACGGCAGACAAAGACATTTGACGACAATTGTCGTTGATAAAACAGAAAACGACAAACGGCCGGCACTTCAAGGCGGTCATCGATATACGAGGGAGGCACTTGACGGCATCTGTCTTTGGTAACCAAGGGCACCGGCAGACGGCCAGCACTTGACGACATCGGTCTTTCGTATACTAGGGCACCGGCAGACGAACGGCACTTAATGACATCGATCGTTGGTTTACGGGGGCACCGGCAGACAGCCGGCACTTGACAACATTGGTTGTTAGGATAGTGACGTCATTTCCGGGCATATGTCTCGGAAGCGCTTCAAAGACGGTTGTTCTATTTCTTCTACACACCACAATCTACCTATGAAACTGTTTATTTTTCGATTTATACATTTTGTACTATAAAGTCGATCCTTTAGAAAAGTTTTAAAGTACTTCTTGACAACCTTTGCATTTTTCTGTTCACTATTTATAAATATGTATTTTGTAAATAAAACCTTAATCAGCAAACATTGATATGTTGTGTCTTGGAAAGGGATACCCGTACGTATCATCAGACTTCAAATATCCTGGCGTTTCACCCGAAGTGTTAGTATGACACGAAATATGCACATTTCCAAGGTAACTAGCATCAGGCAAATGATCAGAAATTTTTTATAATTAACTACGCTCTTAAATAGTAATATCCTCATATCCATTACTCTTTATCATGTATAACGGTGATTCCGTTTTCAACTTAAGATCACCGCGAACTTGTCGGTTTGTTCGATCAATTTCACTGCGACATAAACATTTGAACTTATGACTTAAAACATCGACAGTCGTCATCTGCTGCACATGAATACACCTGCGTTTGAATTTCCTTGGTTCATGTATTATTCTGTTACTGATTGATCGAAACGGAAAAATATCTATCATTTTGGACCGGCTGTACAAACATGATTTAAGTGTTGAAATCGTGTCAACCATATGCAGGTTATTACCGTCCCAGATTGCATGTGTGCAAATACCATCCGGACGTTTACGGGAAGTTTATTATTTTGAATGATATACGGTTTCTACCGACATTGCTACTATTTTTCACTTAAAACATTTCTTCAAAAATACCGAAAACCGGCATTTTGCGCTCTAGTCAAAATATATTACATAATTAGTCATCGTATTCCGTATACTAGTTAGTTTGCTCCAGATACTTTGCTCTCAGGTAAGTATTAGATTGATGGGAGTATCACTTTTGAGCGACTTTGTCGAAGCCACCAAACATATTTTACGTACCAGAACACTTCCTGATGATCATGTAAAACACAATTTCAGAGCCATCCATTGGAAAGTAAAGCAATCGCTCGCGCAACAATATTAGCTTCATTTATAGCCTTAAAGTACAAAATAAAAGGCCTATTACGTTCGAACAACTGAACCGAATCTCACACAAATTGTAAGAATTAGTAAACTCCATGGTAATCATGTAAACCATGTTTCAGAATGGTCCGTATACAACTATAGAGGTTGTTTTAGTCACTTTCTTTGACGAACAAATAGCGAAACCAAATTGTCGGCCAAAAATATTTTTTGGTTGAAAGATGGTTACTTTGTATTAATAATCATTAAGGATGGTCCACGTGTGTTTGATTTGAACTGTGAACGGTTAATATTTTAATGACTACGTACAACAACAACAGCAACAACAACAGCTTGACTCATGAGTGTGTTTTCATATCGCAACACTTCAAGGTATTTTGATTTTTTTTTAAATTTGACATAAACGAACAACAATAAAAGAGCACATTAATATATACAGTCGACACTCGTTGGCTGGATATTCCAGGAACAAGCGAAACTACTTCGAGCCTTGAGAATATCGAGCCAAGCGACACTGAATGTGTATCTTTGTTACGTTACCTCGTTTGTTATTTGCTACGTTATCGCCGTAAGAGAAGAGTATTTATTGGACATAGTTAAAGTACGCAACATGACACATTCGATATAATTATGAAAATATCATTTGATTTTTGAATTAATGCATGCATAAGCATAGCTTATGCTGTACCGGGTCCTTCTCTAGATTTCTCAGCATTTGACATTTGTATTAATTCTTCCATTTGGAGAAAGATTCAGCGCAATATTTTTATGTGAATGACGCCTTATCAAAATGCATTAAGAGATACACATATAATGACATAATTTTGACGTGCAAATTAACGACAAAAAAATAAAATGATGGCATGGTCACTCCAATTGTTAAAACCATTTAAATTTTATAACAGTTATGATTTAATCAAGCAAATATATTCGATTATCGCCTCGTCCTTAATGAAGCTTAGTATGAATTTCTTACATGAGCCCGCAAAAATGAAATCGAGCCAAGCACACAAAACAAAGTGTGAAATTCTTACAAGTAACCACGAAACTGACGTCGAGCGTGGAGAAGTATCGACCCTCAAAATATCGAGCCAACCGATCGGATTTTATATGAACATATTTTAAAATAATCGGTCCTTTTATTCCGGTTCGAGCCAACGAGGATATCGAGCCATATGATATCGAGCCAACGAGTTTCGACTGTAATGCATTCACATTTTATCAATATTTTTTACCAAAAACTACTTTAAAACTTTCTGCGTCCATTTACATACCGTATATACCGTCGGAAATAGTAGTGACATATATCATCAGATACATGTATCGGATTGTTCATGCTTTAGAGCTTTGAATCAGTATACAATATGTACTACTTTATTATTATCATCACCAACAAATAAGTGATAGTCGACATATATGACTTACTACAGGCTGGAGGGGACTCATCTTCGCGCTCTTTACAGTCAGTAACTCCGTCACAAACTGAAGACTGGTAGATACATTTCCCGGAAATATTGCAATAATAGTTGCCCGCTTGGAGGCATTTATCCATGGCTGCAATAGATTAGTTAATGGCTGCATCGAATGTCACAAATGTATGAAATATACTTATGCGATGTAAAACACAAACCAACACAATGTTATTAGATATATGATTTTAATGGTCTTAAATACTTTGGTCGTTTTAGAATAACCCTTTCAGTGTTGAAACATTTTGTGACAATTAAAAACCGTATAAACCGGCGCGAATGCTAGTTTAAAATAAAATTATATATTATGTATAGGATCAGTCTTGATTAATGTATTACAATCAATCTTTACTGTGTTCAAGATGACCAATTTTCCGCTAACTATATGTGCGATCGTTATGAACTATATATACCGTCTAAAATACATTAATACGTTGAGAACTACTGGTATGAAACAAATATTATACATTATGTAAAACATTTTTTTGCTTTTAATTCTGTTCAAAATGCGCATTACAATATTATTATCATCACCAACAAATAAGTGGTATTCGACAGATAAAATAAAATAGAATCCGTCGTCACTTTGGAGGCAATCATCCCTGGCTATAACAGAGAAGAAAATGGCTCCATCGAATATCGCAAATGTATGAAATATACTTACGCGATGTAAAACACAAAATAAATATGTATTACATATAAACGATTTTGAATAAAATACTTTGATTGATTCAGGAACAACATTAGAATAGCACAATAAGAGATAATGCATTCACATTTCATCAATTATATTGCACCAAAAGCTACACGGAACTATAAAAAAAACAATATATACTATTTCAAAAAGTAGAAAGAATAAATCTAACGTCTGCATGAATTGTTTTAAAGAAGAATGTCAATATCTCGAACATCTAATCAAATGATCAAATGTTCATGACGGGTTTCAATAATAACTATTTTGCTACGGCTTAAGAGTTTTTTTATTTAAAATTTAATAGTCTTTAATGGGTATAATGATATCACCAGCAAAAGGCAGGTTCAATGTGGAAGAATGGGTCGACATTTATTATCTTCGCACATCACATATCGCACAAACCGACGGGTAAACCACAAAAATAGTAGATATGTTGACCTCTTAACAATGCATTGATAACATCACGTGATAATGTCACTCAACCAATCATACAACAACAAAGCTGTTATTAAATGATTATAAGCGTGTTAATGCTAGAGAGCAATGAGGAATTCAAAGACGATATTTGAGCAAATATCAACATTTGCTGAAGTTTTCCAGCTTTAAGTATCTTAGTTTTAACACTCCTAATGATTTGCCACACTTTCTTTCGTCATACAAAAATGTGCATTTCACAAAAAACATAAATGAGTACCTTTCAAGGGAGGACTAAACAAAATTGATCTATAATTATATCGCATTTTATTACTTTATTTCTTAAATAGCATAATGCGTATATAAAAAAAGCTCTTGGTAAAAACTTTAAACATATTCAAACTTAACGTTTTGTAACTTTAAAATGAAACTTTACCATTATTTTTTTTGTATTAATGAGTGATGGCTTACCTTAAGCAAAGAACGCAACCATATCTAATATACAATATTTTTATTTTAAGTTATATGTTCCTCTATTAAGCTCGTCCATGTTGCTTTCTTGCGAAGTATTATAGAAACTATCGCTACTTTAAATAAAAACAAAAGCAATGCGTTCAATCCTTGAAAACGTTATGCTATCGTTTTTTATAAAATGATTTACGATCTCTAAAACAGAATGAGCTGTCGACCATAAAATACAAAATTAAAGATTCATTATTAACTCATAATTTTGTTTGATAAAGATTAAAATTATGTGAATGCATGTTTTCATTATATTGATTTACTTCATAAATACTTGAATAAACATTGGTCTGCTTCACTTCAGAAACATATTTGATTACTGATAAAAAAAACCCGTTATATTATATCAAATATATTGAACAAACAGTAAATATTAACACAGTACAACAAACGAAAAAACATAAAACACGTTATTCTTCAATATGACAAGTATCGTACTGTGTCAATATGACGTTCCACTATAACATTGAATTGTTTGCAACTGTTTTGCCTGCAAAGCTCAATATGTTTGAGCACCGAGGAGCTGATGTCTCGCGGTTTGGGCTTTAAGCCCCGCACCGGGTTCACTTTTCCTTACAATGTTCACTTGATATCAAAAGGATTAGTAGATGCGAAACATAAACCTGATGACCAGACCAACATTGATTTAAAGCAGTGGTATCTCAACTGCAGGCGGTGAGAAATATGTACATGTACTTTACTATTATTCAGTAAAACCTTAAACATATTTACATTTGTAGCTTTAGTATTCTGTCGTGACTATTTTAGGTTTAAAATTGACAATATAGTGGTGCATTACCAAATTATTTCATTGCCCAAAATGGTGTGTCGATAGCAGTTCCGGCGCTATTTTACCTACCTAGACATGCTATAATTGCGATATTTTATAATGGAGATCGATAAGTTTGATTGCAGTTTCCTCTTTGCGGTTTAAGATTTTATTTTAAGGTTTAATTTGGTAATAATTGCTTGTTTTTTGCATGCGAAAATACATCGTTACAACACGGCTCTTTTCCGGGAAGCTCGGAAATAGTCGAGTGTGCTCTGAATGCCTTACGACGATTGGATATACTTGCTCCATTTTTTCAATGTCGGTTGATTAGTTTAATATTAAACACTTCATGATCTCTTTTATTTTTTTTTTATTAGCGCATACGTTAGGGGCGGCGAGATTGTAAATAATTTAATTAAAGAACGATGACCTTATCCTGATAACGTTGTGATAAGTATCAAAATCATTAACAACAAAAATGTCATAGATTAATTTAATTTACCTGAGTCATCGAATAACTGCACTATCCAGGGAAGAAGAAATGCCTGAAACAGAAGAAAAATAATATAATAGTGTGACACAAAAGAAGCAAAGTTCTCCTGATGTTTAAGCAACACAGTCCAGTATATTTTATATATTCACGACTTACGAAACAAATTGGTAATATTAGTCCTAATAGCAAAAAGTATCCAAAAAATAACCTATTATACAAAGCATTTCAATGTTTGCAACTTTTCCCAAATTGTTGACATGTTCCGATATTAAATCATAGGCTTTATTTATGACAAAAAATAAAGTAAAGAGGTTAATATTTAATACGAATGTCTTTTGACATTTCAATAATTTCGATTACATCTAGAACCACCAATGAGTGTACTTTAACCATTTGCAGCAAATGTCTTATTATTGAAAAGACTAGAAAACGAATCAGTTCTACCATCAAAGTTATACTCTCTACTTACTACTCAATCAACAATGTCATGATAATCATTACTACAATATAAAACAACACCCTGATACATATCTATACTTTCTGTGTTCAATGTGAATTTTACGAACCTACCGTTATTGTTACTATTTTCAAAAACAGTCATCTCATAATTGCGATTGGAACATGTTGTTAAAACCTGTGCAAATCATGAATACATTCCAAAATCGATTGGGCCAAGCTGTATCATTGACCTGAATCCGATCCCAGGGTGCGTTTCCACATAAGCCAGTAAGCTGTATTACTTTATATCTATCTGAAGTCAGTTGTTAAGTAAATAAGTGTTTATTATCCCTGACCTTGACTTTAATTCACCTGGCCCTAAATGCATCAAAAAGTACAACGTCACATGACCTTGCTATAATAATATTATATATTGCATATTCTTAAGTAATTGACTTTAAGCAATTTTCTATAT
Organism: Mya arenaria; assembly: GCF_026914265.1. Taxonomy (NCBI): domain Eukaryota; kingdom Metazoa; phylum Mollusca; class Bivalvia; order Myida; family Myidae; genus Mya; species Mya arenaria. Next base: position 59,330,484 of record NC_069132.1, on the reverse strand, counting down.
TTGGAAAAAGTGACATTGAACCCATCACCCTTAATGCTAACAAAAATTATGTCTCCATATGTGCTTACTTTACAACATCATTATACGTCAATTCTAACAAAATTCATTAAGGTAAAACAATTCTCTACTTTCAGTAATAGCGACCTTTACCATGAGTCCACTAACGCAAATCGCAATTTTCAAAGCACGTGTACACTTAATCTCAGAAATTTCAACACCGTAACATATTTCTAACTTTAGCAGAAGCTATTTTTTTAAGTTACATCGACTTTTTCCTTGCACCTACAAACTCCAAAAGTGAGTGACCTTTACACCTATCCATCCTTACAAATCAAATCCTAATGTATGTCTTGAAATTAGATTTGTTAACACAAAATACCATCAAAACGCTATTCCAAACTCAGGTTATTGTGCGAATAATATGTTGTTGTGTAAATCCTACCTTGATCTTAACCAAAACAATCAAATTTATCTGTTGACTGGGCTATGTTTTACCTGCACTGAAACTTGCATCACTTGGATTTAAAGTAATTGGACGGAAACCAATTCAATTATTTTTAGTAATAGCGACCTTGATCATTTCCCTACTGACCGCCTTGATCAATCCCAACGTACAATACGATCAATTACTAAACTTCATTTTTAACCAGTCATTTGAGCGAATTTTATTTTCTAATTTAATGAAAGCGACCTTGACATTGACTAAACTGGCCCAAATTGCAATCCAAATGTCTTTTCAATAGCAAGTTCAATAACAAGTTTCATCATTGAAAAGTATATCCAATTCAAATAGGTTCTCATATTTTCTCATGGTCGTAGATCTTAAATATTTGAGGCAGATGACAGTAAACACAGAACAGCATGTCATGGCCTAAGTGGTACAAAAATGACATCCATATATACAGTTTTGCTATAGGTTTACACTGCCTTCCATATGTTTGCTTGAACATTCATTGAATAACTGTCATCCACTGATAAAGGCGTCCATGCAAATCATACATTAATCTCAATCTTACAATTCACATACACAATACAGGGGAAAACAAAATTAGACGGTAGTGCCGGAGCATTGAGGTGCCAGCGTTAAAGAATGTTAAAATGTGAAAAAATTAAAAATAAACAACTTACAATAAGAAAAAACTGTATCCAAGCCATCGTGGCGAATGAACTTTCACTTATCCTGTCAAGTTTAAAATTATTGTATTATTTTAACTTTTTTGTGGCAATTTGCGAGCGCAGATCGAACACAGGCCGTTTACTAAGAGAGCTAAGCAGTACACTAAATATGCAAATAATTAAAGGATGCTCTCGTCCATTTCCGTATATATACATCCGTATTTGAATGCAGAACACGAAGAGTACGTATTATTTCATTAAGGCAAATGTACTTAATTTTAAGCTGCCGTTTTTAAGACTTAAAAATGGACCGGTTTCACTGATAAATAACATGTTTCAAAATTAAAACTAATCACGAACGTTTTTAATGAAATACTTTCATAAGACGGAATTAACCAATAACACAGACAGTTCATGTTCATGAATATGTTAAACTGATTAATTTCGTCACAAAAAACAGCGACATTTTCCTTATGTATTGCTTTCTTGAAATTTGTCGAATGGAATTAATAGAAAAATGTCTATCAATACCCGACTGTTACTTGAAATATCTTCACTCGATGTTTACATTAACCCGAGATAATGCACATTGCAATACCCACCTATAACTTGTTATGCCTTGACTCAATGTTCACATTTCTCCACGTAAAGGCACCTTGCAATACCCGCCTATAACTTGTTATGCCTTCACTCAATCTTCACATTTCTCTACGTAAAGGCACCTTGCAATACCGCCTATATGTTGTTATGCCTTCATTCAATGTTCACATTTCTCCACGTTAAGGCATATTGCAATACCCGCCTATAACTTGTTATGTATTGACTCAATGTTCACATTTCTCCACGTTAAGGCATATTGCAATACCCACCTTTAACTTGTTATGTCTTGACTCAATGTTCACATTTCTCCACGTTAAGGCACATTGCAATACCCACCTATAACTTGTTATGCCTTGACTCAATGTTCACATTTCTCCATGCTAAGGCACATTGCAATACCCACCTAAATCCTGTTATGCCTTGACTCAATGTTCACATTTATCCACGTTAAGGCACATTGCAATACCCACCTATAACTTTTTATGCCTTGACTCAATGTTCACATTTATCCACGTTAAGGCACATTGCAATACCCACCTATAACTTTTTATGCCTTGACTCAGTTTTCACATTTATCCACGTTAAGGCATATTGCAATACCCACCTATAATTTGTTATGCCTTGACGAAATGTTTACATATCTCGATTCATATCCTGTTGTGGGGGAGGGGGATTTCAGACGGCACCGGTGTATGATAAAAATATAAGAAGATGGCATCCAGTGTGCTCTACGCTTAGGTTTGTTTAAGCCGTCTTTAATAACATGTTTGTTTGCAATGGCCGTTCTTTGGCGGTACTCCAATATGTACCTTATTGCCTTTGTTACTAGCCGTTAAGTCATAATTGTCAACACCTTGTTGATCAAAGGTGTGGCAAGTGTGAGGTTGAGTACGCAAAACTCACCCAGGTGAAGCACTGTTTCGATTGACCGCTACAAGTCGGTAACCCCAGTATTATGCTGTATGAAAGAAGAACGTTAAGTCAGCAAATTACCAACAAGCGCTAGCGTGCTTCATGGAAATTTCCTCACGTGCCCTACTGTGTTCAAACAGCATAACGCAAGGAAAAATGCAATCATAAATCAGAACATTTAGAATTTTGTAGTATTGGAAGATACCTATTATATGACCAAGCTAAATCTTGGTATTTGGATTAAGAAAAATTGGCTGAAGGCTTTCGATTCCCTAAATGTTTTATGACGCTGCAGTACCATGTTGTTTACTTATTTTTTTCCAGTAGACTCCGCGATAATGATGAAGGACAGATTTTTAAACTCAAGAATAAACGGAATAGGACATAAGATTGAATCAGTGAAATTCAATTAAACTTGAATTTAGACGTATAAAGCTAAAATACATCCTAGTAAAAGTAAAAAAATAAAACATTTTACATAAACATCAACATGGATTTCTTGAAGTAGTTGTCAATAATTTTATTAACGACTAAAATTCAAATATAATTCTCCATTCCATCTTTATTCTTGCTTCTACTGGCATACCTTTTGGCATTGGGTCTTGCCCTAAAGCAGATGTTCCTTGCTGCATCAATAATTTAAAAGGACGGGGCATGCAGTGCAGCAGATGTACCTTGAAGAGCCTCATCACTCATATAAAAGAGGTTGGGCATACCCTATAACAGATGTAAATTGCATCGCCTTTTTACTATTCCAAAAAACCTTGACCAACCAACCAAAGAAACACTATTAAGACGTTTCGGGGATATGGTACATCAACAAGCACGGAGCATATTTTTCGACTTATCATTCAAGTGTTCATTATTATCCTTTCAGCAAACTTTCGAGGTTTTGATTGGGTTCCAACTCGTGTTGTTTTGAAAAAAAACTTTCACGGGTGTACATTTAAATGCGGACACACATTTCTATGGGTTGAAAAAGGCAACAATACAAACTATTATATAATTTCCATTATCGTTACTACAAATTTAGAGACGGAAATATCTAATGTATTAAGGTGTTATAAAATGATCTAATTAATATTTTATTATTGATAATATACTCCGATCCTCCGACTGTTATTAAATCCTATCGACCCATTGTATCAATATCATTGTAGTTTATCCCTTACCCTACCCTCGTTAACTCCTTTACAATAAAGGGGTAACACAGTAGCATTGTAATTTAACCCTTACCCACCCAAAGTAAATTCCAATATAATACATTGGCGACCCCAATCCATCCCTAGTATACTCCTTTACAATAAAGTGGTTACCCAGTAACATTGTAATTTAACCCAAATCCACCCCTACTTAACTCCAATACAATACAGTGGTAACAATTATCATTAAAGTTATACCCAAATCCACCCCTACTTAACTCCAGTACAATACAGTGGTAACAATGATCATTAAAGTTATACCCAAATCCACCCCTACTTCACTCCAGTACAATACAGTAACCAAGAAGCCATATAGTTTAACCCCAATCCATCCCTAGTATACTCATTTACAATAAAGTGGTTACTCAGTAGCATTGTAGTTTAACCCTTACCCACCCCTATTAAACTCCAATATAATATAGTGGCGACCCCAATCAATCCCTAGTATACTCCTTTACAATAAAGTGGTTACCCAGTAACATTATAATTTAACCCAAATCCACCCCTACTTAACTCCAAAACAGTGGTAACATAGTAGCAATGTAGTCTAACCCCAATACATCCATTATAAATTCCTTTACAATACTTTGGTGTCATAGTAGCGTTGGAGTTTAACACCAATACATTCTTAGTCAATTCCTTTACAAAACAGTGGAGTCTTTAGAGTATTAAGCGTTAGAGTTAAAACCAACCCTGCTTCAGTTAACTCCTGTGACATATAATGGTAAGATAGTAGCTTTAGATATAAGTTCTCAACCCGTCTCCAGTAATCTCCTGTGAAAATAGTGAAAGAATAGTAGAATTACACTCTAATCCAAACTAACCTTCAGTAAACTAATGAGACATATAATGGTAGCGTAGCATAATTACACTCTAACCCAAACTAACCTCAAGTAAACCCATGTGAAAGATTATCGTAGCCTACTAGAATTACACTCTTACCCAAACTAACCTCAAGTAAACCCATGTGAAATATAATCGTAGCCTACTAGAATTACACTCTTACCCAAACTAACCTCAAGAAAACCCATGTGAAATATAATGGTAGCGTAGCAGACTCGTGTAATATATAGTGGTAGCATATTTGCAATAAAGTGGTATCATAGTAACATTGACGTTTAACCGCGACCCAACCATAGCAAACACCTGTGAACTATAATAGTGTTTTATATAGTAGCATTTGGGTTTACACGACCCTTCCTTAATAACTTCATGTGAACTTCAGTGGTAACATAGTAGCATTCCAGTTTAAACCAAATCCACAACCAGTATACTTCTATGAAATAAAGTGAACACATCGAATTACTAGAGTTTAACCCCGACCACCCTTAAAAAACTCATGTGAAATAAAGTGGCAACATATAGGCATTAGAGTTTAACCTAAATCCACCCCTAACAAACTCATTTGAAACATATTGGCAACATATAAACATTTGGGTTTAACCCTTATCAACCCCTAGTTAACTTCTTTACACTACAATGGTATCACAGATGCATAAACATTGAACACTCATCCACCCCTAGAGTCCTTTGAAGTAAAGTGGTAACATACAAGCATAATGTTTAACCCCAATCCACCCCTTGTAAATGCATGTGAAATATAGATACAACATATACGCATTGTAGTTTAACCCCAATATACCCAGAGTAAACGGCTTTAAAACACAGTGGTAACATAGTAGTAATTTAAGATAGCCCCAAATCCCACAAGGTCAACTCCAATACAATACGGAGGTATTACAATGCATAGAAGCAATATGGTTTAACCCCAACCCACCTCCAGTAACCTCCAATACAATACAGTGGTAACAAACAAGCTTACCGCACTTGCAGTTAACACCTGTGCATTATATTGATAACGTAGTAGCATTAGGCTTTAGCCTCAACCTTATTCCAGTAAACTCGTGCGAATTATAGTAGGAACACATACGAGTTTAACTTAAACCCACCGCCAGTAAATGCCTTTGAGAAAAAGTGGTAACATAGACGCATTATATTTTTTTATCCTGTCACATACGAATCGGACCAGTAACAAGGTTCCGTGTAAATCTAAGTTTAATAGGAAAGTTGACCACATTATGTTTATCTGCATTCAGTTGGTCGTGTGACCGCAAAAACGGACTACTATTCTATTCTGAAATGTCAGAGGAAAGCTTAAATAATAATAATCTTCTCAATAGTCCGCGAACAATCAACTTCAACAATCTGTCGCCCAGAAAGTTCCGTCAATCTGCATGATAATGACAAAATCTCACTTACAACAGAAATTATTTCTCTCTTTGCCGATACAGTTCTGAACATCCCACACGTTTTTCTTTAATATCAATATAAATCAAATACATTGAACATGTGGATTGACTAGATAATGTTTGGTGACTGACCCATGCTGATGCACTTTGAAAGGGTTTTAAGTTTTGAAATGATATTGACGTATAAAAATGCAATTATGTTGTATATAAACGTATTGAATACAATTGAACAGTTCTGAGAACTCTTTTGGGGTACATTTAAATAAATTATGTGTACCTAGTATTCTCTATTACCAAAACCCAACCCTAGTAAACTTCAGTAATAAGCTCTCCTAAATATGTGATAACAACTAACAATTCGTAAAGCAAAAAAAAAATTATGTTTTAACACTTTTGCAATCTTATCATAATAATCCTCAGATTGGGAGGTAAAAAGACTATTATATAATTTACTATAGTTTTCAAATTATCAAAAACTAACATTAGAGCAAAAATGACTATCTCTGTTTTCAGCTGATCGTTTCAATTTATGTAACTAAGTATTCATCACACCCGAATCATAATCAAATATACCCCCAACATCAAAATGAAGTATGACTAGACTGACTTTAAATAATTACATAAATATAAGTTTAATACATTGAGGCAACACTTTGAACGAAATACGTGTTATTTAGCTAAAAAGCAATCCAGTTTTATAATATTGAACAAAAACTTAAAAATCTTTAAAAAAGCACCCCTCCAAAAATTTCTGCATGATTCTGGAAGATGCGGCGTTATAGACAATTACTGTAAAGAAATGATGATAGCTGTAAAAAGAAATCTTGATATGATTTTCTGGTTTTGAATTAACAGACAAACTGTTAGTAATTTGTGGAAATATAGTGTTTAAGCTAAGACATTTTATGCAAATTCCTTATAAAGTAGTGAACGTGAGTAATTTAACGCATAGCAAAGAAAGGAATCTCGTTGTGAGCCGACTCCTAGAAACGGAAAACAGATTTTGGAAAAACTCAGCTTATATGGAATGTTCCGAAATAAATTTTCACACATACATTTCTGAGGGCATAAACACCTAGTTTATAAGAGAATTGTATCAAGGTAAGTGTATTTTGAATTTAATTTAAAAAAAAGATGACAATTTTAATGTTTAAAGGATTTGTCTGCCCCTGACTATGTGCAAGAGTTCCGGGTCTTTTGATTGTCGTCTTCGGCTTCAAAAGCAACAAGACACATTTTTTTATACAACAGCCAATTTTACTGCAATATAAGTTTTATTTATCATTTATTTAATTTAAAAAAACTGCACTATTTACATATATTTCAGGTAGTTAATTGTTAATTTGTTTTAGTCATGGATAGGTTTATTGCTGAGTGTCATAAAAAGCTGAAAGCATTAAGTGTACAGCATGCAGGTGGAGAATGTATTGTTTGAACAGGCTGTGTGAACAAACAAGGCTATGGTCAGTTTCGTTACAGAGATCCTCGGGACCCCTACTCCGCAGGCCATAAGACACGCACTGCAGATCGCATTTCGATGTACCCACTAGTCAACCGGCCTTACAGTTATACAATAATAAGCTTTGTTTTAATGTGAACCATCTGCATTTCGAGTCAGACAGTGTAAACAATTTAAGATAGAATTCCTTTTCTAATTGCCGTTGCTGTTCGGGACATATCAGTAAGGCACACGGTTACCAACTGTAATCTTCAGGTAAGCGATTATTATGGCCGCTACTAATCTCTCGCAATTTTTCAATACTTCTTGAAGCGGGTGTCTTTATGTCATTGGCTAGTGCCGAAGCAACCTCTTGTTTAGGTCTAAAAAAATGAATTGTGTTTTTCGGGTCACCCGACCCTACCTGGAAAATACCGCCGACCCTACTGTTTTTTGGTAGGACTTGAAAAAATCGTCATTTTGAGCCCGGTAGAGATTTTCGGTACGGTAATTGCGTTATGTTCGGCGTCGCAAAACAAATGAGATGTGCGAATCGCTACAGCAATAAAAAATAAGTTGTGCGAATCGCTACATAACAATAACATGTAAAACGTCGGAAGTTTAAGCTCATAACAACCAAAATGAGTTTCGAAGATGTAGAGATAATTTTTTTGTGCGAGCCGGGGTCTTTATCTGAGATTGACATGTTAACATCCGACAAGGGGCTATTCACCCATTTGTATGAAGAACAGCTGTACGACATTCCTGTCGTACAGTTCATCGGAAAATTCTCCGACTTTCCGTTCTTCATAGTAAGGTATATACAATGGAACAAAATATCTCTGGATAAATGTATAAGTTTTCACAAACATTAGATAGAATGCCGTCTAATTTTAATATACCCCACCCACCACTGCAGGACAAGGCATGACCATTTTCACTTGTCATGTTTGTATCAAATGATGCAATCATAAAAAATAGTTTAAATAAAATATCAGCAGGGCAAACATACTACTAGTATAGAAAGGAAATATAAAATTTGAGAGTTCTGAAACAGGCTGATGCCTGACAAAATGTTACTTTGTTTTAAACTGAGACTGAAACCTGGGTATGTTGCCATTTGTACAGTTTATAAAACATTCCTAACTTTACTTCATGGAGAATGGAAGAGAAATGTTTTTGAGATGCTGAAGCAGGTCAGTATTGTCATTTAATTATCAATATGTTTTGCTTTCGAAAGGTGTGTAACGAATGACAATGAAACTCGGCTAGCTCAGTTGGGAGAGCGCCGGTCCATCAATATAACAGTTTGTTTACCCAGGAAAATCATAGTTACCGAATGTTATGCTCCAGCAATATCCTTATATAACTGAAATACTGTTGAAAAAGGACAAAAACAAAGCAAAAAAACCTGTACCAAACTAAACACCTAAAACAAACTCCTTACCTACCCTACCTATTCTTTGGGGCCATGTTACCCTAACCACACAATTTATGTTTAGGCCTTAAGACAGTCTAGTACGTAATTTTGACCACATATTTGGGCTTTAATAAGCACATCTGTTTTTTTTAATTTGCCGAGATCCAAGATGCTGTCGGTCAGATTTCTGCATTCCAGGTAAGGTCAAGTTCCTCATATAAATCCTGCATTCAAAGGTAAGTTTTTGCATCGCCGTCAGTCGTTAGTGTTCGAACCAATATATCTTAATTTGACAACTATTCTGCAATTGCATGAGGCATTTGTTTTCTGAGATTGTGGCTCCGTGTATTGTAGATTTGCTGGACAACCGGAATGGCCACCTGGAAATTCAACTTCAAAGTTCCTGTTGCTCAGGAAAGCAATCCAGCACAGGTTTGTTTGGACTACAAGTGCCACCACATACTTGTGACTTGTGTCATTTTCAATAGCCACAATATAGACCTGAGGAGCAGCTTGTCCAGGTTTGCATAAAGAAACCATGGGGTTGGAATTATGGCTGCCATCAAATTTAAGTGATTGTGGTGAACTGGAGTAATTTTACTTAAAACAAAGAAGCGAATCTCATTGTGAGCCGACTCCAAATTTTAAATAGTAGTGAAATCACTTGTTACTTTAATATGAATAGTAAAAATGTTCCACCCTATTGAACGATATGAGATAAACGAATTTGCTGCAAATGTGAACTTCGTTGTCCGGTAAGCGCACCCGCTTCTCACCAAGGCCAGAGTTGGGTTCGAGTCCAGGCTTTGACGCATGTGGGTTTTGGTTAGTAGTCACCAATACGGACACGTGGGTTTTCTCCGGGAACTCCGGTTTCCTAAACATCACAAGATCACACTCTCACGCAACACCGTTCCAACGAGAGTGACTTAGTATAAGTTATCATAACTTCCTTCACAATCGATGTAATATATAATGTCTAAACTAAATGTGAACTCAAACCCAAGTTTGCGTGAAAATGGTAGCCCCGTGACCATGAAAATGTTTACACAAAATTGAATCAAAATCGCCAGATGATGACAAGGAAAACGCGTTAAATTGTTTGGAATGTTAAATACATTATAACAAGCGATGTGCATAACTGTCTTATGGGAAAGAGCAGTCAATACAAGTTATTGAAACATTTAACAATATGATATGGTAAAAATTAAGTTTTTCGTATCTTTAAGAGATATTGCAATACTGACAGAAAATTGTTGTTGAATTTATTGATAATAGTTACACATCTCCCCATAAGCTATTGGTATTGACTGTTGCATGAACCTAGACGCTAAACATTATCGATCGTATTGATTTAATTATATCGTATCGCTGCATTTTCTTTATTAAAACACACCACACCGCCTTACATTCACATGCAGTAGCTACCAAGGTATTCGAGTTTCGAAGTGCATGAGAAACACCTTGTTGTATTGTTCATCAGTGTTATGATAACATATCGAGAGTGTTCGAAATATGCGGGAATGTGATTTCATGTATTCGAACAATCAGTACATAGTGTAATCGTAGAGCATTTCTAATAGTCAAAGGTATGTTAGTAGTAGAGTGCAATATCTATGACAACGTCACTCAAGCGAACCCGGCCCATATAGTTAATATTGCGTGAAACTTGACGTTTCAGTGGTATAATTATCACGCTTAAATATTAAAATTCTCCGTCATAAACTTGGTTTAGTTAAATTATGACGGTATTTAACTGTTCGGGGCCTTTAGACGCACAGTGTTGTGTGCGTTATGGAAAGTCAATACAAAAAACAATGAAAATGTTAGGACAATCGTATAAATGTACATCGATGAGATATACAGCGGTGTTTACTGTGGTATGTAAGCTTTTAACAGAATGACAGCAGAATGTAATTGACGAATCACGGAGCGGCTGACCACGTCGATAACGTCAAGTTGCGCAAATCAAAGTATTGTTTGACAAGGACCGTCGCATCACGATTCCCGAATTTTAGGAAAGGGTGTGAATTGAATTAACAAAACTACACTATAAAACATGATGCAATTAATATCGGACACTGTGTGCTTGATAGATTCTTAAGGTGTAATGATGAACCCCGTAGTTAATGCTATACAGTTGTCGCATAATCGAATTGTATATATGTAACGTCTGGAGGTTCTGCGTTCTATTATAAAGCATGGTCGGATGTCTGTTAAACTTCATTTTGCTGTCAGCGAGAGTTCAAAACTATTGTCATCTGAACCAAATATAAGTTCGTGTCTGCATTTGCGTATATAATGTATTCAGTATGGTCATGCTCTATGCCGTAATTGATTTTGAAGTGAGTATATTGTAAGATATATGACTCGGATTCATCCTGTTATTCTTATACAGAAAACTGCGTAATAAATCCATTCTGTTCTATGAAATGAAGCAAGCACGAAAGCAGGACAGCCTTAATGATTTGCACAAGACTCCACAACAAGGATCTAGGATGTAAACAATTATTTAAAGAACTAACGGAATTAAAAAAAAAATGTAAGAGTTTCAAGTGTTTTTGCGTCTGGAAGAATAAAGATATAACACATCCTGTACCGAAACGCAAATCACAATTTTCTTGACATGTGATTGATCTCTTTCTTCTTTCTAGAAGGATCTGTACGAATTTTCCAATCAATAATAATTTCCTTTATGGTAAACAAACAATTGAATGATAAACAAACAATTGAATGATCTTTATTGAACCTCTTAGATCTAGTGTACTTGCGCGGCAGGATGGGCAGCTGCGCAATTGTTTTAACCTTGGAACATGCCCTAAAACTTATATGCATGGTAGATACTCTTTGCTCATTCCCATAAAGATTTTTCCTCACAAACCCCAAAAATACAGTATCGGGACTTGCTCGGAATCTATAATCTATCTTTGCACAATACCTAATCACTGCACCAATTACTTGTGGTATTGGAATTATTCACAGAGATTTCAGTCACGAGAGGTCAGTGTTCATACGGTTTAAGACCATTTGTCAAGGCCAATGTTCAATGAGTATCTAGCTTATATTGGCAAATCGATGTCATTACTTGTACAATAACAGCTTTGCCTACTGATTTACGAACTAATGTGAACAAGAACAACTTAAACAATATTTCATATGGTATAAGTGTTCTTAATATAGCTTTCATTCATTACTAATTAAGGAATTATAGTTCGCTAGCTGAAAGTTTTGATCCGCCCGTTTTATCAACGCCGTATTTGAGTATGATGATAGACACATGTCAGTTCATTTAAACAATATACATACCAGCATACATTATTGTTGTATCAGGATGCAAGCTTGTTGGAAGATCAAGTGTCATAATAGTTCACACTTATGTATAACCATGGAGCCGACAATACGCTTGAAGAAAATACTCATAAAACATATCTAAATATCGTCATTAGTCAATGTGTACTAGCAACATTGGCACTTGCTTGGGGATGAAACCATCTTGCAGGCACCGCAACATTAATTTACACGTACAAACTAAAACATATACCCCTTTAGGTTTGTAAGAAAATATAAAATAGTTTTGTTATATCAGAATTTAATCAACATCGGTTAACATTTTAGCGGCAAACAGACTACATTTTCTTCTGGCACCTGGGCCCACACTAGAACGACACAGAGGACCTCAAAATAACAACACGCAGGCCATAATATAAAGACGCTTCGGCCACAACTTAAAGGAACACCTACCACAAAGTAACAGTACAAAAACAATTAATTTAAAATTAAATATTAACATACATATATAGAATTGTAAACACACATTATTAGAAGTTAACTCTTGTCAAAATAATAAGTCCAAATACTCACAATTCATTATTGTTAATTAAGTTAAACATTTAATACAAAAGATAAATGACTGCCTTCATAAGCCCCTTACTGGTTTTACCGAAAGTGATAACATTCAATTTTGTCGGACAAAAATGCGATTGCTTTTACAACGAACATTTTGTTAATACAATTTTGACGGAATCTAGGCATAACTCAAATATAAAAAAATATACTTGTATAAAATGTGTACTTGGATTGATGGCCATAAGGAAGGAGGTCATGCATATTAATTTAATTCTGTTTGACAAATGATGAAATACTTGACAGTGTGGGATTTTACTATTGAGCGTTTGAAACGTGTATACAGTTTGAAAAATTCAAAAAAAAAAATTGTTTTGGTTCTTAGAAAAAAGTGCTTTTGCTATAGCAAGAACAGTCTTTTTTTAAAGTGCTTCTAATTGCAAATCATAATCAACAACCATAAAAAATGGTTTGTGACTACCATATCGTTTGAAATATTCGGTGACTTGTTCAACCTTCTATAGCATCAATAAATTTAAAACAGGTCATGTTTACAACTTATATTATTACGACTTCGAAGTATACAACAAGACCATCATTACTATAGGTCGCCCTGTTGGTAGATCTTAGAGGATGACATCATCTAAGCCCTCCCCCTTTCAAGATGTTTAGTAATATATTAAGTACAAACGCCACTTATTCTTTAATATAAAACGTTTCGCTGAGTGTAGCCCACTTGAAAGCTCTTAAGATAGTCCCGTAATGTACCAATTATGTTTAAGCACATCGCAATATTTATAGCACAGTATTTGCATCATGCAGTTAATTTCCGCATATGTATCACTCCACACATATTCTAAGATGATTAAGTAGAGACAAGTGGTTTACAGAATGAATACCTATTTCATAGTTATATTTGATTGACATACATTTTGTCCATATAATGAGTTGCTTCGTAAGAGAATCTTTGAGATAATGCCATTCGTAAATCTAACCATTTTACATGTGCATGTTGGAAAAGAAAACTACAATTCGCCTGTCTCTCAATATTGAGTAGCTCAAACACTTACTACAAATGCATACGTACTTCCGTGACATGATGAGTAGTAAGGGTTACACTGCCAGAACGGAAATGGTTTAAATACCTTCTTATACTTAATATTTAGATTTGAAAAGCAAACATTGACATAAAAATTTCATTAAATACTAAATTATCAATAAAATAAAAATTACAAAGAGGTAGAATATTGTTTCAAAATATACGTACACATGTACATTCTGTCCCCGACTCTTTAATATTTGTATGATATTCTTGTCGGTCAATTGCTAAACAGAAAGAGTTGGTATAGTGGTGTTATGTTTGATTATTTATATATTGAATTGCATACTTCTGCCATATACCACTAGCTTGTTATGTCATAAAAATATATTTCGAGAAAAAGAAACATCTTCATATTGCGAGACACGCAGTTACATTTGATGACGAACCTAGGGGACTGGACGATGTCGACCATACACAAACTAGCGGTGAAGCTGAATCAGAATAAACGTGGAGAAAATGGCATGATCAACTGTATGTGACAGACATGCAAATCATCGTAATAGAGACCATCAATACAAATAAACGTACTATTAAGTGGAGACAAGACATTTGCTATTCGAAGCGGCCGCTAATTATCACAATGGATAAATCTTTGGGATTTGGATAAGTTTTTTTATTTGAGAAAAAGAAGTGAAGAATGTTCAGTATCGAAGATCTATAACCTGTTCGAAAACTGAGACTAGCGTTTCGATGTGACACCAAGAAACACTACGATCTAAGTTTTAAGAATAAGTCAGCTTGTTAATTTACTTAAGTTGTATTTTTAGTTTACATTTATGATTTATATTAACAGTGTATTTTAAATGTTGATATTGCATAAATACATAGAGTTGTTAGTGTATGCACTTTTATCAATTTCTGATAACTTCATGTAGTACTTCTAAAGCAACATTTGTTCGCTAACCACCCTATATTTGACATCAATACTTATGGTGGTGTGTAACCTGGAGGTCTTGTTTGTTTACTTCCTGTAAAAAAATAGTTTAAAAATCAAGTTTAAAAGTATTTTCAGTCAGTATATTGTATCTTAAAGTGTGGATTCAAGAAGTATGAACTACCTAGGAGGTATTCTTACTGCCGTTATCATCTGTACTCGGATCGGTGATCATTATTTACACAATGACATATTCCCCACCCACTTGCTTCATCAAGGGTCAACTATAAATGTTTCTCAGGGACAGTTGATATTTTATGAGAACTTTGTATCTTCATACACTAGTCCAACAAGAAGAAAGGACAGCTTATTTAGATGTTGTTACACAAAGAATCCAGCTTCTATATTTTTATTACTTTGTGGAGATGTCCATCCTTGTCCAGGGCCTACTGTTCAGGGCGGTCAACCTTCCTTGTTGACTGACCAGTCATCGGTGAATAGTCAGTACCAGGTTTTTAAGAACCGTGGCTTACATTCCATTCACCTTAACGTCCGCAGCCTGATCCCAAAGTTAGATGAGGTGAGACTCCTTGCCAACCGTACACGTGCAGCTTGTGTATGCCTCTCTGAAACATGGCTAGATGATTCGGTGGAAGACACTGAGGTACATATTCCTAACAATGTCATCCGGAGAAAGGACAGAAATCGTCAAGGCGACGGGGTGTGTATCTACGTAAGACAGGATCTCGCCTTCAATCCACGAGATGATATGACTCACTCCGAACTAGAGGCCACTTGGATCGATATTCTCTTGCCAAAAAGTAAACCAATTATTTTTGGTACCATCTATCGTCCACTAACTCAACATAACTTTTTCACAGTGCTGGAATTAGTGTGTTCCATGTATATGCATGTTGGAACTGAATCTGTTATCCTGGGAGACTTTAATGTTAATATACTTAATAGATGTACTCTTGTTGATCAATTATCATCATTCACAAATATGTTTCATTTAAAACAGCTTATACAAGATCCTACAAGAATCTGTAAAACTTCCTCTACATGCATAGACTTAGTCTTGGTATCAGATGTTGATAGAATTACACCTAGTGGTGTCATTGACTCATCTATTAGTGACCATTCTGTTGTTAATTGCACACGCAAGAAAACTGCTATGTCTATTGGTAAACATAACAATGTTCATATCAGATCCTTAAAAAACTACAGTAAGGAAAATTTTGAACAATGTCTTTTATCTACAGACTGGAGTAGTGTTCTACTCAGTGACAATGTGTCAGAAGCCTGGACAAATTTTAAATCTATTTTTATATCTGTTCTTGATGGTATTGCACCTGTTAAGGAAGTTAGATGTAAGCAACGCACACAGCCTTGGATATCCCCTGACATTTTACATAGTATTGAAGCTAGAGACAAAGCTTTTTATGTTTTTAAGAAAAATAGAACTGAAGATAATTTTAATGTTTTTAAGGAATTGCGTAATAAAACTCAGTTTCTCATTCATAAGGCCAAGAAATGCTATTTTTCAGAAAAACTTGAACAGTGCAAAAACCAGTCTAAATCTCTCTGGAGCACACTTAAACAATTAGGTCTTCCTTCTAAGAAATGTAACTCTTCATCAAGTAGCATAGGTCTTAAAATTGATGGACATATTTCTTTTAATAAGCTTACAGTTGCTGAAAAGTTTAACTTATTTTATACTACAGTTGCTTCTAAACTTGTTGAAAAACTTCCAATAAGCTTGAATAAGTATGGTAAAAGTTTTGTTAGCAAATATTATATTGATAAAGGTGTTAATCATAATAGCTTCTCATTTGCTATTGTGTCTGAAAATAAAGTTTTAAAACATTTAGATAAACTGAGTGCAAATAAGGCTACAGGTTTAGATGGCATTCCTGCTAGGTTTGTTAGGGATAGTGCTTCTATCATATCTTGTCCCCTCACTCATGTTGTGAACTTGTCCATTATCCAGGGGTCTGTACCTGATGACCTCAAGTCTGCCAGGGTTATTCCCCTTTATAAGAAAAGTGACAAGACTGAGGTTGGGAACTACAGGCCTGTTTCAGTTTTAAGTATTGTTTCAAGGATATTTGAAAGGGTCATATATGATCAGGTAGAAGGTTATTTAAAAGATAAACAATTTCTCTACAGCTACCAATCCGGTTTTAGGCGTGGCTTCTCCACAGACACATGTCTTACCCATTTATCTGATTACACTCGTTTCAAGATGGATGAAGGTAAAATGGTTGGAATGGTTCTACTTGACCTTCAGAAGGCCTTCGATACGGTCAATCATGGTATTTTACTGATGAAACTTGAGGCTATAGGTCTCCATGCTGACGCTGTTAGATGGTTTCAATCCTATCTCTCAGATCGCCATCAGATTGTCGACGTATCTGGCACATTGTCCTCCGAGGCCACTGTCACATGTGGTGTCCCTCAGGGTTCCATCCTTGGCCCTCTTCTATTTCTAATTTATGTTAATGATATGGCCGCTGTGGTTAACAATAAAATATTACTCTATGCTGATGATACGGGCATCTTAGTAGCTGGTAAAAGCATATCAGAAATTCAATCCATTCTTTCAAGTGACCTGGAACTCATTAGTGAGTGGCTAGTGGACAACAAACTGTCCCTACACCTTGGCAAGACAGAATCAGTATTGTTTGGTTCAAAGCCCAAACTTAAGTCTAATCCCCAGCTTAATGTGTATTGTAATGGGGTGCCAATTACTCCATCAAGTTTTGTCAAGTACCTTGGTGCTAAAATAGATCAGAGTCTGGCTGGTGAGTCCATAGCCAAGTCAGTTATTAGTAAGGCAAACTCCAGGTTAAAGTTCTTATACAGAAAAAGTAAATTCTTAAATATGCACACTGGAAAACTCTTGGTTATGTCCCTTATACAGTGCCACTATGACTATGCTTGTTCCTTTTGGTATCCAGGTCTTACCCAGTCACTTAAAAATAAACTCCAGACTACCCAAAATAAGATGATCAGGTTTGTTTTAAAGATGGATAACATGTCTCATGTTGGTCAAGAGCAATTTCTAAGTTTAGGTTGGCTACCCGTGTCAAAAAGGGTAGAGCAAATTATGCTTTGTCATGTCCATAAGATAAAGAATGGCCTTGTCCCTGAGTATCTTGGTGAACATTTTAAACCGCTAAGTGATGTGCACGGTTGCTGTACAAGGTCTAACAAGGTAGCTCAGCCAGTGTCTGATCATTTTGCGGATAGTTTTACCTTTGTTAACACTGGTCGTTTCTCCAAGCCTAAGGTTGGCAGTTTTGGGGCAAAGACATTCACAAATAATGGCATAAATTTGTGGAATAGTCTTCCTCAAAATATAAGGAATATTTCAAAACCTAACCATTTCAAGTCTGCCATCAAACAGTACCTATTGCAGTCTTAAAGATCATTTTAAATTTTTATATTTAGCTATCATAATAATTTCATTTTTATTAGCATGTAGGGTTCTTATTCATACGTATTTCTTTATATCTTATCATATCTCATTGTGATATTAATAGAATAAATTTTTATTTTTAGCTATCATAATAATTTCATTTTTATTAGCATGTAGGGTTCTTATTCACACGTATTTCCTTATATCTTATCATATCTCATTGTGATATTAATATTGCTTTACAGTATTGCCATTTTGAATGGCATTTTTTTATTCCATACATTATGATCTCAAGTCTTCTGTTACAATACATAGGCCATGAATGCAGTGTTATAGGCTATGAATGCAGAGTAATAATGTTAATGAGTTCTGTGATATAATTTATGCAATTAATTATCTGTGATATAAGATTAAAACTTGTCTAGATTTATTATCCTTGTACTTAACAATTTTGCTAAACTACATGACTATTACGTGGTTACTGCCACCAATTTTTCAAGGACCACAATGGAAATAAGTGAAAATCATTTTTCTCTTTTTTGTGTCATCCTTGGTATTTTGTGTGCATTTCATGGTTTCTATTGTCTATGCATTGATAATGATATGTTATAATTTGTCTGCATTATGACGTGCCATGTAATGTTCATGTCTTTTTACCGAATAAACCTACTACTACTAATCACTTATTTGTTTTGTAAAAAAGAATAAATGACATTTTGGCCGGTGACCTTATATTACAATTAAACGATGTTGATATTTAATGATTGATTATATGTTTTTCTTGTGGGATTTGATGAAAATTCGGCCATACACAATATCTAACACTTCATTCGTACAGCAGACTGAGTATTCGTAGGTTTTGCTCCAACTGTGTACAACGACATTTAAAGACGAGACACCGAATTCATTCATGTATATATCTCGAATGAATGCCAATGACGTATTTCTATATTTTAGTCACCAATACATATAATTGTTTTTAATTCAGGATTTTCCCAACAAAGAACCTATTGATATTGTATATAAGAAGTTTCGGATACAATAAGTGAGAACAGAAGCTATAATAAAACGTCCCATGATAAATACTTGCATAACACTCTCGTCCATCCAACATTGCTGACCAATCGCGCGGCTAATGGTAAACTCTAGCATGCGGAAACGTATATTGCATGGAAATACGTCAATACTGGAACCTGGCAGAGAGTCACTTGCACATTTTGTCTTTTCAAATAATATCTAATAGCCTTATGATGTACCATGGGTGTTTGGTTTACAAACGCTAACGCCAATATACCGGAAAAATAATGTGGCTATTGAAGAAATCGTCCTTTCTGTACAGTGCACATTATAATGTGGAGACACTTTGAATCTGAGTTGTATGGCTTGAATTGTTTTCCATTTGAACGTTATTAATAACGTCATTAACTTATTTCTTTTCAGCAGAGGGTGGATCATTAGTTTGATATTGATGGCCTCCAAATCCGTGATCGCTTGGGATAATTACTTGTGCGCAACACTGTCGTTCTTTTTCGCAGATGTTCGAACACATCCGAGTTCAACGTCTGAAACACGTTGTAATCATTTTCAAATACAAATTCGTAAGCCAACCTGCATGTTTTTCGGTCAGCAAACCCTTTAGCTTTGTAATCCCTTCTTTTTCCTCGTCGTCACCCGCCGGTTCTCCATTGTTATTCGTTTCGGTGCATCATTGCAAAGAACGACTATCTGGACACGATGTTTTGACGTTTCTCTGTTGAATAAAAATGTCCGAGAACAAGGAACTTTAGAAACATGACTTCGTTGTTTGTTTTGTATTATCCTATGTGGGGCTATTGTTAAACCAATATGCGTTGCCTGCCGAGGTCGACTGATTAAAATAGTATTCCACTATCCCTTCGGAGTTAACAGCCCTATTATTCCATCCTATTCGTTTCAATAATTGTGTGCGCATGTGCATTACTTTTAATGTAGACGGTACCAGAAGGTATCTTTAACTGATAGTTTCATCGAAGTGCCTTAAAATATCCTGAGAGTAATTCGGGCACTTTTGTTCGGCCATGATCATGAACTTTAAGTCTACGAGCTTTTTGCATTGCACCAGATATTGACAGTTTCTCCCCTCGGTAGGATCTTTGCTAAAGAGATATGTGTTTGTTTTCGCACCGGTGATAATAGGTGTAAAAAATTAATGCTTTCCAGAATAACTCTCGATGCGAGATTCGTTGCTGTCTCAGCATAGCATCTTTCCTCGAAGACTTTCGTTGCCAAATTTCATTCACACCGTATTACCTTAATGGTAACATGAACTATTTACCTGATTCGTATTAACCTATCTCATATGATTGTAAATCCCGGCTGATAATGTTACTGTAACAGAGAGAACTAATGTAGCAGCTGATGCTGGACAATCGTTCTTAGCATTTCGTTTTAATGGAAACCAGGACGTCTTTTTTCTCTCGTTACGTTTGTAACATAAAAGTGTTGTGTAAAGCCAAACAGTCCGATTTGTAGTCATGTCTGCAATGGTTTCACGTAACGGGGCGTAACAACATTATATAAAGTGTAGACGTTTTAGTGTGGTGTTTCTCATGTTAAAATTATGTAGCACATAAATTTTGACATTCGTGAAATGTAACACCCTTTAACAATCCATAATGTAAACTATTTGAAAAAAAACCTGTTTGTTTTTTCCCGCAATAGTCTCACGTAACAAATGCAGCATGGCGTAACAAAATGTCGACGTTTATATTATGTGCTAGTGCTAATGTTACATCAACATAACAAAAATGTGGCTCACTGTAGCAAACATAGAACCGCGATTTTTTTAACATGTCTGTCATGTTACACCCTGTTACACTCCATTTTGTAACAGGGTGTAATATTCTGTATAAAGGCCAAACAATTCCGATATTTGGCGGTTCCTGTAGTATTTGAATGTAACAATTCTAACAGGGTTTGTAAATGTCGACGTTTTTATGTGCTGTTACTCATGTTAATTAAACAAAACAAGAATGAACCACTCTGTACCAAACCTAGAACACATATTATGTTTGGAGTTTTCTCGACATGTTACACTCTGTTATATCCCTCATTTTAACACGTTGTAACAGGGTGAGACAATAAGTAAAAAGCCAATGTTTATTTTGTACCGTCATCAATCAGATGCTTAACAAATCAGTAGATATAAAAAATGATGAGTGTATGTGGATTTTTACCTCTTCCTGCACAACAAACATCTTTACCTCTCACAGGTCATACAAGAAGACATACATAAATACAAAACATTATCAAAGAGAATTGTCAAGAATAAAAATACAGACATAAGTTTTTTGATAAAAACATGAAATAATTGCGATGGAATTGAAAACACCAACATTCCGTACCAGTATACCAACATTACAAATCAGTTATTAATTAGCCAACGAAAAGCGAACATATGAACATTTTAGTTTCACAAAGTGAAATTATACAGTACCTTCTACGTATCAGAAATTCACAAATACAGTACATTTACTTATTTCTTTATTAAAATAATTATTTTAATATTGGTTCCCGGAAGAAGTTCTTCGTAAAAAAAATCAAAGGTTGCCTCCAGGCACAAAGAGTAGGATGATACTTACTTCTAACGTTCGTAAGGGCTGGAGAAACTTAATATACATCTTCATTTTTCGATCTTACGCGTTCGGTTTACACCATATTTTTAAGTAGTAATAGTTCAAGGGATAATCTGTATACAAATTATATTATTGTGTGTACTATACTTTTAATCTTTTATAGTTTAAGGGAAGTGATCCGGTTACAAATTAGATTATTCTGTTTACTATACTTTTTAAACATTTATAGTTTAAGGGAAGTAATCCGGTTACAAATTTAATTATTGTGTTTACTATACTTTTAAACATTTATAGTTGAAGGGAAGTAATCCGGTTACAAATTAAATTATTGTGTTAACTATGCTTTGAAACATTTATAGTTGAAGGGAATAAATCAGATTTAAAATATGTGATGTGCTTGTAATGCAGCATTCCCGTGGCTCACTTCTGGTGTATTAATGCTGTGTGATATGCATTTTTGGCCGATGGTCTTTTATTGCCAATTTAACTTTTGGCTTCACTTGACCAGCAAGTAGTGATATAAATAGCCAAGATCCTGTAATATAAAATTATCATATTTGTATCGGAAATTTGTGATATACTTATTATGATTGAATCTCAAATTAGGTGCAAAATTTAAAAAGCACTTTTTCAATTTCCAGACTTTCTTTTAACAACAAATAGTTGACTCCCATTACTGGATTTAAAAATATAATGAAGTGTTTGTCTTGTTAAAACTGATCGTTGAGGACTTGCTTTACTGGTGAAACCGATATTATTTAAAGTGACACTCTTATTCGAAATGAATACATACACATGTAAAACAAACATTATTTTGAGTGATACGTCCTCAACTTCTTACAAAACAATGCATTTATAGAAAATATTACTATTAACAATTTTATAACTGTGTGTTTAATAGCTGAAAACTAAAAAATATTAAATGATTTACTGCGATTTACTATGGTCTCATTAGGTAGCAATACCGTGATTTCTGCACATTTCTTTTAAATTCAACTCGGTATCCTTCATAAGAACCACTGTTTTCGACATTTGTTCATCCTTTTTGGTATATTAAAATATGTAAAATCTTATTTGGGAGTAATACTACATCTTTAAAATTGATTGTATATGGCCCGTCTTTTTAAAACATGAATTATTATCATTTTGCTTTACTAACATATAACACTTACTGCGATCATTTAATTAACTAACTTCGAAATATGGTTGTATAGATATTTATCATTTTTACATTTAATGGTTATATTTATTGAATAATGTCCAGTTTCACCATACAACATTTACGCATGCCTACACTTTACATCGCGCAATATCGTGCAAACGAGAGTGACTAAGAATAAGTTATCTTAACTTCACAATCGTTGTAAAATATATAATGTTAAAAGTTAATGATTGGCGCTTAAGGGTTTTACATTAAGGTGCATTTAAACAATATATGACATATTCTGGATTCGAAGAACCTTCATTTTGAAGATAATGCAACCCTTCAGAGCTCTCGTCACATATTGATCCGATATTGGTCAACTATTATATCTTTATACAAACTGTTTTTCAGTCATTTATTTTACATATTTACAATCAGAAATGCCCTTTCAATGTTTAAAAAAACGATGGGGTCACTAGGCATGAGATAATATAAACTTAGGCGCTGACTCCACGGGCGTCAAGCACTATTGCCAGTCACTTTATCATTAAAGTTTACTTAGCACACTAAGTTAGACATAATAGGAGTAAAAGAGAAGCATTTGTTCTATGTCAATGCATCTTGGAATAAGTTCACCTTATTTTAGATAACAAGCAGTTCTGCTGCATTTGACAATTTGTTTAATATATTCACAAGCATATCCAACGTTATTGAAAACATTAATACATATAATTTATATGATGATAAAAAAATGCTCCAAAAAGAGTTCAAGTATAATTATGTAAAACGTATGTATAAGTATGATGCCATCAGTAAATAGAAATACACAACATTTTTGACTGCACTACATACTTTTCATTTGATAAAGTACATAAATACTTTAGAATAATAAATATGTAACGAACAATGTATTTCATATCACACTAATACTTGCACAGCACAGACTATTATGAACAAGAGAAATCGTGTGTTTTTACTAGTAGTGGAACGACCTCTCATTTTGTTTGCTAATCCCAGATTTCGCAATCTCAAGTACCCTTCAGTAACGATGTGATCTATAATTTAGTTGGAAGGCTTCATTAAGGTATCATTTTTTGTTTGCGAAATGGTTTTGGAAGTTTGTCATATTGACCCGCCAATTTCGGACCCGAGCGGGGCTTTTTTCACTCTGCCGCGGAATTTCCACCCAGCACTTAAAAAGTTTTTCAGTTCTAGGGGTTTCTCCTGCCGGATAAAATTCCAAGAATGTATAAAAAAACGCAATCAATTCAAGCCATATATTTTTGAGCTTATGTATATTGCTTTTAAGTTAATTATTACGTTTGAGTGTCATGTTTCTTTCAGAATTCCATAAATTTAATAGATATTTTACGAGAGAAAAATCAAGCAAATTTCAAGTATGCCATTTAACGAAAATAACTAGATAAATGCACGTTAAATAGCGAAATAAGTTTAAAAAATGAACATAATTATTTTGAGCGAATGTTATACAGTAAAAACGTGATTTTAAAATTTATTTTTAAAATTCAGATTTTAATGATTAGTTGTATGTAACCGTCGGCATCGTCGATATAAAGACGTCGTTAAATCTATTTATGTTAAGACCTTGTCACCATCAATGATCTTCCAGTTTATTAATTGTCTAGATGAATTTTTTTTTAAAGGCTTTAAAATTCCATTTAGGAACTACCAAGTGTTACATACTTGAAATAACGGATAACTACCCCCCATCCCTCCAACCACCACCAACTATTTCATATCAATTATCTAGAATGGTCTTATTCTTTAGGTAATATCTTCCATTAGTGACTACAATATTTACTTTGGTATAACCAAATACACTGCGTACATAATGTTAGTACAGATAAATATACGAACGCTTTTTTAAAAGGACTAGGATTTACATGGTAGACAAACCGAGTAAATTTCGAATTGGAATATATGATAACATCAGTAAGCAAGATTCAATGCACTGTACACAACTATAGAAATTTTATGTTAAATTTTGACAATTTTCTCTTATTTTTTTGTAATGTAATCATCTGGAGTCTTGTCCCTTTAATATCAGATTTTGTGAAATAATTGCTTTCAAACAGTTTGAAGAGCTGCATGAAGCATTGATTACAGTAGTTTAATGAACTATATCCTCTAGCTGAATAAAGGCATTAAGGATGAACACACATTTCATTCATCAGAAGTTCTTTGAAAACATTATGTCAGCAAATTTAAATGCTGAACAGGGTTGGAAACTACACAACATCTTTTTCTTTACATTTTATTTCCATGATACATGGCGATCAACTACTTCTTATATAAATCATTATTCACAACAAACATTTAACAATTTGTTAACTGTCCATTTGAAATTTGCCAGTACCAATTTAGTTGTTTGATATTAGTATAATACTGTTTTATATTTATTAATCAAATGTAAAAAATATTCCAAGATCGAAATTGATAATTAGTTTAAAAACGAAGAAACAAAAATGAAGAAACAAGAAAACTATAGTCAAGTGATGGTACATGTATTCAACATGCAACTTAAGTTTATCTTAGGTTCATACATCATTGACTTAATTCACTCTTTCGGTCAGTAATCCTATTAGCTATATCGTTCTCCGAATCAATAGAACCAATATTGAATACTAGCGTAGTTTCACTAGCAAATTTATTCGAACAGAAGTTATTTAATTTTTCAGGGAGTAAAACAGACATACATTAAAATAAATTTTGATATGTTAAAATGTATAAAGAATAGATTCAAAAATAAAAGAAATACGCATCCTTTACATATATAAACAACTAAGGCCACACCTGGTTGAGTTTTAAACAGTTTCGTTTCGCGGATTACCGCTCCTATTTTTCGAAAATATTTTTTCTATATTTTAATCGCCAACCAGATATGTATAAGTAACCGATGCGTGGTGTTCTATACTGCATATCGATCGGTTTAGCATTAGTTTCAAAGCTATCGATCAAAATGGCGGCTTCCAAAATGAACACTGTTGCTCGAATTTTGGAAATTTAATCATCTGGAATCCATTGTTAATCGTCTCATGCACTAAATGACCCTTAATTAAATCAATAATTATGCAATAAAACACGTGTTTCTGGTACTGATAGCTTTAATATTGCGTTACTAGTGATTCTATTTGGATGGAAAACAAAATGATGAACAACGATTAAGTAATATTTGATTCAAGCGTAATACTATAAGAGTAGTCCATAATACTCAAAAACTCAAAAAGCACATCGTGTAGAAGGGTATTAGAGGAACAGTTTCCCCACGTCTCAAAGTAACTTCTTTGATGGTTTTCATGTAAGTGACATAAAGGCAAAACTTAACCAACGCCACCGACGACGACGATGACAATCAAGTGACGACAATAGCTCGTCTTTTTTTCAAAACGAGCTACTAAAATGTATGAACTTTAAATTCTATATTTAAGGGACTAGACACCAGATGATACAATTGCAAGAAAAAAAATAGAAAATTACTTGATATCTTGTCATAAGAAGCTTACTGAATTTAATGAAAATGGTAATACCTGTTATTTAATGGATTTTATCTGGGAGAAATAGGTCGCAAATCTTATCATTAATGCTTATTTTGTGCAATGCGCTTTTGCAATGACAAACAGTAAAACTATCATAAATATAATCTATCACAAGCATCAAATACCGCTCGCAATACTTTTCATAACACCCCATTTTCTCACAAACCTGTTAAGACGTTTAGGGAATATCAGATGATCCGTGGGTCCAGAATTTGACTTAAGAGGGGAATAATTTAGGCGTAGGCTTTTGACTAGTGCCTTTCCGTCAGAACCGAAATTTATTTGGTTTAAAGTGTTGACATGTTGGAAGGGGGGAGGCACTTGCAGGGGAAGGGTGAAATCCCTCCCCCTCCAAGGAGCCGCTAGTGGGGATAAGAAGGAACCGAGTTGTCCTGCTTCAAGTCCATATAAACACAGTCACTTCAGAGTCTTTGGCGATTTTTGTTTTGGCGACTCAATCGGCGGTCGGCGAATAGTTCTCGGACACTAGTAGTTCTCGGTCATTCGCGATGTTCGCCTCATTATGGAAGGTACAGATGTTTGATAGGTTTTAGCAAGTACCAAAACTTTTCATCAGATAAGGATAATCAGACGTTAAATTCCAACAGTTTTCAGTTGTTTACAAAATCACATTTTACTCTCTGGGAATCACAATTGAAGTGTGCATTGGCAAAAGGCATAAATTATGGACATCAGTGAGGTAATCCGATTTGTTCGGTAAACAACCTTTTTTGGCGCAGACAGAGCTGAAGTTTATTTTAAACATAGATATATAATGTATCTTTAAAAATATTGATACTTTAACGATATTTTATTTCAAAATGTCCGAGAACTACTCGCCTACTGGTACGCATTCATATCCCACTTGTTGTTTTCCTAGCCAAGAATAACAGATCCCAGCGCTGTATATACTGAGCGGAAAGATTATCGGCACCTGCTAGATAATTAAAAAATTGGGAAGCTTTGTTGACAGATGGATCTGAATTTAAGTTTCATGAAACACTTTAGTGGAATTTAGGGAATTGGCTAAAATTAATGTATGTGTAAATTTTGTGTTTCCATTTAACAATGCAGTGTTTAATATTGTGGATTTACATTTGAAGAATATATTTAACATTGGTATGATTCAGTCCACTTGTGGCGTCTAGGGAACAAAATGAATATCAAATTGTCAAAAAGGTTCCCTTTAGTTTATATAGGATACTGTAGGCGTTATTGTGGCTATCGTACTTCTTAACTTGACATATTTAACAAGCCACGCAAAAAAAGTTAAATGAATGAAATATATGACTTACCCATTGGTGTTTGGGTTATTCATTTTACCAAACTTTGTCGTTCATCGTTCTGCAAAGCTCGGTGATAATGTTTATCTTCGATGAAACACAAAATAAATCGTCTGACGCATTCGTGATTTTCCAGCAGTATTGATCACTGTATATTTGTATTAAACCGGTTTAAGGTCACATTCAAGAACCAATAATTAAACAATTTTACACAATATAAACATGTTAACATTACAACTCATTAACGTTACTCATAATTTTCTTTTAAGCAGTATTTTTTTTAGTCGGCTAAAAAAAGAGGAAGATTATTTTAATAAACACAAAGGCTACATTACACTATTTCATAAGTTTCGAAATAAGTCAGATTACCTTTAATAACAACATAATTAGCATGGGTGTTATATTAAACAAATAAGATACATATGTTAAAACATTTGGGTTTGCTTTAAATAAAGTGCAATAATCGCGTTTTATATATTAAAATAATTGACAAAAATGTGTTTTGCTGTGTGTTTTTTCCTGTAAAAAAACAGTAAATTTCTGTTGTAATTTTTAATGAAAGACATGAATTTCAAAATACTTAACCAAGTATGTATAAACATCATAACAATTAAATACAACCTCAGAAGTGGGCGTTTTTTTTATGGATTGTGCATTATCGGTACAATATTCGCAGGAGAAAAACCAAGAACTGAAAAGCTGAGGAGGGGGGGGGGGGGGTCGTCATGTAGCGTAAAGTAATATAAATTCTGTAAATGGATGTGTGGTTAAACATAGAAGTAAGCTGAAACCAAATGTTATCCTTTTTTGTTTAGGTGATTAAACAGACTGGGCTTGAACTAACTTTTAACATTTACTTTATCTCAACACCCCAACCCCAAGCACTTTCATAATCTTTTATTCTGATTTCGAGAACGTTTTATCACGATATTCCTTATCGCCTGAAATTTGATACTAAAATTTTACCTTTCATCACCGTGCCGAGCACTTTCGATAGTCCTTTTAGGGACACTTCAGCAAGAGCTCCAATACCCTTTCCAATAGCTGATCCAATTTGGAAGGACAAGCGCAGCTTTGAAACAAAATTGGTAGACACAAGCACTTGGAACAAGGAAAAATTATCTACGTGAACAAATCCTCTTCCAGGCATGGAAGAAATTAACAACGCACCGAAAACCTCTACTTCGGCCAGCTTTAAGTTTCGACTCAGCTCAACGACCATGACGTCCACATCAGCTTTCTTATCTTCAACTTTCTCTATTAGCCTTTTGTCAGCATCCAATACCTCTTGGGCAGACTCAAGTTTACCTTTAGAATTTAAATGATAGTTGATCTCCGCCACGGCGGAAGCTGCGGACCCTATGACCGATACAGCCATTCCTCCGACAAAAATGGGCGCCGCAAGACCGCCTGAAACACAAGAATTTTGACCATGTATTTAATCATGATGATTTAATCTGACAGACTTCTTACTAGATTTTACACAGTAACAATATATCATAAAGTGGCATTTTTCGGAAACCGTTTAAAATTTCAAACACCTTTTATGCCGAAGTGCTTTTGCGCCCAAACTTGTTTAGGTTTTCAGGCAAAATGTGTGCATTCATGCAACACAAAGTACGGAAAGGTCAAAACGCAAATTTTCCAGAAGCATTCAGATTGTGAATGTAAATGTAGCGAAATAGTCAGTTAACCACTGGTATGTTGTATGATTGCTGCTGGTGGCGGAATTTAAATCTCGCGAAAGTAGTCAAAACAAACATACACGCGAAAATTGATCACACGACATAAAAGCAATCTACAATGGGCCTTTCTTTTTGACACCATTATGTAAAAATATAAAATATTTACCCGTAGCAATTATTCCTGCCACAATGGCAATGCCACCAATAAAGCTAGCAGTATTACCAACCACCGAAATGATAAGTATTCTAATAAACTATGTGCACGTGTTACCAGGGACAAGATTAATATGTGTTCAAAATTCAATTTAAAAGTGCCTTTTTAAAAAGATACGCAACTTTGTAATTGTACAGATTCGGTTTCATTTGATAGCCGACTTACGTATATAAATGGTTGAATGAGTGACCATAAAAGAATGGATATTCGGGTAGAATTCGCAATCTATGTTAACCTATATATATTAGTGGTAAGATGCGTTTCCTTGCAATTATATAAGTTGCGATACATTACCTTAGTTATGTTTGCTTCCAGTTTCACATCTTGTAATTCTGAAGCAATCCCTTTAATTCTTTTAACAGATACCCGCCGGCTTGATATGCATTCCTTCAAAAGAAGGGAGTTTAGTTAATTTAACTATGACAACAATGAATCAAGAGTCTGTTTAGAAGGCAAAACAAACACAAAATGAAAAGCACACAATGTCACAAGTAAAGAAACATATTGCACATCAAAATATCGTTTTAGTCAATATTAGGTAACTGCCTAGACTCGGTCCGTTAAAAAAAATGTTTTTCGTTGCTGCTGTCTTTTGCGGCTTTAGTAAGACTCATAATTAAGCCTTATATATAAGTATTACAATTATACGTTGATGAGGCGTTCCTGGTTTTGACTCTAGATACACGCAGCATAATACGTGCGCCCAACTCTCCCCGGAAACCGAGGAAAATATTTAGGCACTAAACACGTTGATGACGTTATAAATATATCTCAAGACAAATGTCTTTGTAAACTGATTAATTTCTTTTTATAATAAGCATATCTCTGAATATTCTGCATATATTGGTGGCACCGTGTACTTCCCCTTGACCCGTAAGTGAGCATTTGATTGTATTGAATGCATATTTTTGGCGATGCGAGGCATCGTGTTTTTCCTTTATTCCAATAGTTTATATGCTGTTATAGCCTACCTTCAGGAGTTCGACATATTCCTTCGTAAGTTCCTGGGCCTGTTTGATCAACTTCAGATCTTCTGTCCTTTCTTCCATATCTACTAGATAACTCGGATTGTTCTGAAAAAAAAGAGAAAACCTTGAGACATCACAGGATGTGATTATGGCCTCGAATAATAACATCTTGACATGATGAGCTAATGTTGGGAATGTATGACAGTGTTTAATTTGTCATAATAGTTATATCAGTGGGTATCAAATTAGAATGCCCTAAACGATTTCAGATTTTCTCCCACTTCCTTCATATTGTTCATACAACAATCTTGATTGTCAAGGAATATTTTTTGGAATTTAAACGACAGAAATGAGAAATGTTTATTTGTGTACAAGTCGTCCCTATCGCCATTAACCAATCTTTAAAAATAAATCAATAACGCATGATTTATCCAATCAAGGAAAGTGGCAAAGAATGGATCTTAGGGTTATTTTTCTTGCATGAGATACGAGGGATACCCAAAAATAACGTTGACCTTAAACATGCAATACATATTTTAATACCCTGGTATGGCTATATGCATTATTGTAAATTGATATGTTTATAGAATAAGCTGACATTAATTAAAGAAATGAGAATTAAATGATAAACAAGGACTTAGAGGTAAACGATTAAATGACCATGGTACTTTCGCTTAGCAGTCACCAATTCAGTAACAAATAAAGTAACCGTCGCAGTCCAATTTCTAAGCGTTATGTCGAAAGGCTACCCTTATTTTAAACACAATTAAATCATGAAAATTCTTTAAACTTAATCATGTTTTAGGATTTATTGCTCCTGACTTACCGGTAAAATATGAGATCATTATGACGATTGAAATTTAGGTTATCTATGTTTATACTTAAGATTTACTGACCTTTTTACGTGAAGTTATTGATAGTGTAGATTTACAAATAGTATCACTATTTTTATAATATTTGACAATGATATTAGAAACAAATATACACACATCAATGCAGATAAATTTCGAAATTGTTTATAAAAGATGATTCTGTAGATTTGACAAGCTGTTTAAATCAATACATAAATCAAAATATTAAGATTTCATAATAACATTTCCTAATGTGGCGAATATCTTTATAACGATTAAAACTAATACGTTCAACTTTAAAACTGCCAAATCAGGCTAATGAAATCATATTTATTAAGGATTAAAACATATGTTAAACAAAAAGTGTAAAAATGGACTTTATTTGGTAATAATGCTGTGCTTTAACGCATTTTTATGATATGATTTTGTGATACATTGTAAATATATAAGATTCTTCAGTTTTCAACATTAAATATGGTATTATTTATAATTTCATATTCACTTTTGCCTTATAATCTGATTTCACCGTTATATGTAGTTATCGGGACAAACATGACAAGATGCTGAAGATACAAATGGTGGGAAACTCTGAACAAACCGCGTCCAATGTTGCCATATTAACGAGTTATTAGTAAGACTGTCATTTATGTTTCAAGTCCTTGTTATCTTTTAGAATTGAAAGCCGGTGCACTTCAGAACCTAGAATACCGCCTGGAATAGCCCGGAGTCCAGCATATCTAGCCTCGGCATCTGGAAAACTGCCCAGTTTCTTATATTGGCATTTGGAAAGGCCATTCAGAATGACCCTAAATCCGGCGTATCAAATTTCCGCATCTGGGCTGACGCTTTGAATATCCCACAATCCATCATTTCTAGCCTCGACATCTGGAAAACCGCCCAGAATGGTTAGAAATCCGGCGTATCTTATATTGGCATTTGGGAAAACCTCAGGAATGACCCTAAATCCTCAGCATCTGGACTAAGTCTGATATTTAGAATAGTCCGCAATCCAGCGAATCTAGCCTCGGCATCTGGGAAACTGCCCGGAATAGCACGGAATCCGACACATCTTACCTCGGCATTTGGAAAACTGCCCGAAATAATCCGAAATCCGACGTTTCGGACCTCAGCATTTGGAATACTGCCGGATATAATCCGAAATCCGACGTATCGAACCTCAGCATCTGGAATACTTCCCGAAATAATCCGAAATCCGACTGATCGGACCTCGGCATCTGGAATACTGCCAGATATAATCCGAAATCCGACGTATCGAACCTCGGCATCTGGAATACTTCCCGAAATAATCCGAAATCCGACTGATCGGACCTTGGCATCAGGAATACTGCCAGAAATAATCCGAAATCCGACGTATCGAACCTCGGCATCTGGAATACTGCCCGAAATAATCCGAAATCCGACGTATCGGACCTCGGCATCTGGAATACTGCCAGAAATAATCCGAAATCCGACGTATCGAACCTCGGCATCTGGAATACTGCCCGAAATAATCCGAAATCCGACGTATCGGACCTCGGCATCTGGAATACTGCCAGAAATAATCCGAAATCCGACTGATCGGACCTCGGCATCTGGAATACTGCCAGAAATAATCCGAAATCCGACTGATCGGACCTCGGCATCTGGAATACTGCCAGAAATAATCCGAAATCCGACGTATCGGACCTCGGCATCTGGAATACTGCCAGAAATAATCCGAAATCCGACTGATCGGACCTCGGCATCTGGAATACTGCCAGAAATAATCCGAAATCCGACTGATCGGACCTCGGCATCTGGAATACTGCCAGAAATAATCCGAAATCCGACGTATCGGACCTCGGCATCTGGAATACTGCCAGAAATAATCCGAAATCCGACTGATCGGACCTCGGCATCTGGAATACTGCCAGAAATAATCCGAAATCCGACGTATCGGACCTCGGCATCTGGAATACTGCCAGAAATAATCCGAAATCCGACTGATCGGACCTCGGCATCTGGAATACTGCCAGAAATAGAAGACAAAAGAAAAAACAATGTACTTTTTCTGTTCGAACGATATGAAGGCAAACAGCCAACGGTTGTCCGTGACACAAATAAATATCACGCTCTGATAGAATGCAGTTAAATTATAGACCGAAAATCTGAAATAAATACAGCTTTAAACTCAACTTATTACAAAAGGTCTTATAAGGTAAACGGCATTTTACATGTAAACAACTAAAGAACTCGGATATGTCGAACATTTGAAGCGTGGTAGTTTACATGGCTGTTTTATCAATACCATAACAAGAAACTTGATAGTTTTCCTTTGTGCGACTATACGAAATCTATTTATATGTTAGAGTTCGATTTGGTGATTTACAGAAAATGGAACGAGCACAGCGAGGCCAATATTTAAATCATAACAAGAAACTTGATAGTTTTCCTTTGTGCGATTTTAAGAAATCTATTTATATGATAGAGTTTGATTTGATGATTTACAGAAAATGGAACGAGTACAGCGAGGCCAATGTTTAAATCATAACAAGAAACTTGATAGTTTTCCATTGTACGATTTTAAGAAATCTATTTATATGTTAGAGTTCGATTTGGTGATTTACAGAAAATGGAACGAGCACAGCGAGGCCAATGTTTAAATCATAACAAGAAACGTTATAGTTTTTCCTTGTGCGATATTTAGAAATATATATAGTTTTCCTTCTATGTGCGTGTTTGAGTTCATTTTGGCGATCTAAATAAAATTTAGCGAGCGCAGCAAGGCTGATGATTTAATCATTACAAGAAACTTGTGCGATTTTTAGAAATCTATATAGTGTTCCTTCTATGAACGACAAGAGTGCAAACTATAATCCGGCAACTGCTTGTTTGCTTGAGTCGCTTCTTCATGTCTGCTCTCAGCGATTTTGGTATTAACACTGCTTCACCCTTCATCATCACACCTTCATGCTGACTTAATGTGTCTCTTATGGAATAATATGGTCTCACTTCAGGCTCTGCATATGCTTTGTGGTTTGACCAACCGTTTATTATGTAGTCCATGAGCTTCTGAAGGCTCGTATCTTCATCAGTTGCTTGCCGAATTTCTTCAATCCTTGGGTCTGGTAAGTTTTCTAGCATATCTACGTTTAGAATTCGACTTCTCTTAAAGTCACTTTTGTCAGTTTTGTCACAAGCACGACTCTGAGTATCTGCTATGATCAGATCAGTACCTTTATCAAACTCGAATTCAATATCGTATCGAAACAGTTTCATTAAAATGTCTTGTAGCCTCTTAGGTGCTTGACTAAGGGGTTTCTTCAAGATTGCATCAAGGGGTTTGTGATAATTTTCTACAACTACTTTGCGTCCGTATGTATATTGATCAAAACGCTCTAGGCCATATAGCACAGATAATGCTTCTTATTCGATCTGCGCCCAGTTTCTTTCAGCTTGTTTCAGTTTCCTTGACGCGAATTTTATGGGTCTACTGTCTTGGAGAAGAACAGCTCCAAGCCCATCCTTGCTACTATCCACTTGAAGTACAAGGTCTATGTCCGGCTGGTAGTAAGCCAATACCGGAGCTTGTGTTAGCATTATTTTTACTTTTCCAAATGCTTCCTCACATTTTTGATCCCATTCCCATGGAACATTCTTGCGAGTCAGGTTCCTAATTGGTTCTAGGGTGGTATACAAGTTTGGTAGGAATCTAGCCATATACTGAACGAGTCCACACAGTCGCTTCACTTCTGTGACATCTCTTGGACTGCTCATATTCATTACGGCCTGAATTTTCTTTTCATCAGGCATGATTTCTTTTGCCGTTATTTTGTGTCCATGGAAGTTAATTTCATCTCCAACTTCCTTTTTGGTTTCATTCAATATTATCGAACGTTCTTTGCAGCGCATGTACAACTTTCAAGCTTCTCTTTGTTGTCTTTTTTAGCTTCTTCTTCTGAATTTCCACATCCTGCTACGATAATGTCATCGGCTATCAGAAATACACCTTCTAGTCCCTGTAACAATTCGGTTAGCTTTCTTTGCAATATTTCGCTGCTAACACTTAGTCCAAATGGAAGGCGTGTCCACCTGTATCTGCCAAACGGAGTGATTATCGTAGTAAGTTTACTTGACTCTTCGTCTAGTTTGTCATGATAGAAAGCCTCTTTCACATCTAGTTTAGTGAACACTTTTGCAGCTTGCGGTTCAGGTAGTATGTCATCAAATATTGGTAACTTGTATCTTTCTCTAAAGAGAACTTTATTCAGTGGTTGCGGGTCGATACAGATCCTCATTTTCCCGTTGCTTTTAATATATTCGTCTGAAATCTCAAGACCCAGACTTTTGATATTTGGAATGTAGTATCAGAGTGTGGTCCTAAACCAAGTTTGTTAAAAATGCCCCTCTGGTTTCGCCAAACGTATCCTCTCTCTCTATATATATAAATATATTGTGCTATCTTTGAACATCGTCTTGTTTGAAACCGCTTGGCTCAGACTGTTGATATTTGGTATGTAGTATTAAATGATGGCTCCCTACTAAATTTTTTAACAAATATGCCTCTTGTGTCCTAACTGGCCCATCCCTTGGGTCACAAGTCTTTGAAATTATTATTGTTTAAAATCACTAGGCCCTTGATATCATGCATGTAACATCATAAAGTAGTCCTCTATCAAGCTTGTTCAAATCGTGGCCCTGTGGTCAAAGCAAGTCCCGCCCCGTGAATCACAAGTTTCCTATAGAATTACATAAAACAACTTAAGTCCCAGATATGTTATGCTTAGTATGTAGCATCATTTTATACCAAGTTCGTTCAATTATTTCCCCTTGGGTAAAAGCTACCCAAGCCCAGCGATCAGTAGTTTTTCATTAACTTATATAGGGATTTTTTTTAAATATTGTTGTCTGAAACGGATTGACCCATACATATTGTTCATACCAAAGGTTTCCGCTGGAATGACATGAATTGATATAAAAAACAGATTAAACCAAGAGAGCGCCATGTTGACAGAAACAAGTTAAAAAGTAAATAAAGCATATCCTTTCCACCTGCCGTTATCGTCTACTTTAGGTTTGTAAACAGGGCCCTTGTTACTTTTTGCCGTTGCCGGTACCCGGCTCCTTCCCTTAGCGATGGACTCTGCTTTTTCTTCCCCCCAAAAAAAGTTCTTAAAATTCCCCCCCCCCCACAAAAGGCAATATATTTCTCACAAACCCAAAACAAATGATAAATCGGCAAAGATCGCAAATTCCCGATTGAATGACCAAATCGTCAAAACTACACTCGCAAGATAGTCGCTATGACAAAATGAAACTACTCTTAAAGATTTGTAACTGACCGTTCGATGCCACCGTTGAGGTAGTAAAAAAATGAATTTTTTAAATGATTTTATTTAGTTTATTTGCATTAGTATATAATACCATATTTCAACAAATAAGGTCTAATACTATCTGTCTTACCTATGTAGCTCCTTCTGGCATTCAACACAACATGAATGCCCATGGTCTCTACAAAACACCATCATTTCCTCGCCAGGATGCAGTTTACATGTGCTTTTAACTTTTCCCCAAAAATCTCTCTTTTCTGTTCCTAGAATGGGGTGTCTTCGGTAAAAGCGGTCATGTTGCTTTATACACAGGCCACAGAATTGGCGGGTGCAGTTTTGACAGAAGTAAACGGCCTCCGAGTTCAACCCGTGCTCCTGACATTCTGTGCAAGGATAGTCGTATTCAAAATCCCCGGCATGTAACACTGATGCACGCAATCCTGTGGCCATTTTTGTTTGGTGATATCTCTGTTTATAGTTTTGGGGTATATCAGATAAAAGCAGATAAATAGAGTTTAAATAAAACATTTATCAGTATTTTCAGATCAATAATTCATGTGCTATCGGTTTTCAAATACCATATTTATAGCAAGAATGGAAAGTGCAATTTTATTTCTAAAAGGTTGGTGGATGAATTTAAATAAGAATAGCATATATCCTAAATATGCCTTATTTGTAAATTAATTTATATGAAGACATACTATATATCTTCTTAAGTGAGAGATTTAGAAAATATTACACGCTTAAAAGGAAACGTTACACATCATTTGAAATAGAGTTTGGGTGGCGATATACGACACAGGAAGTATTCTAAAGAAAACTAGAAACGCAATATATACTTTCAATGGCATCTACTGTATACGTTACACCTAAGAGAGTCTAAGAGAATATGTTTATATTCTTAGCAACGAACATATACACATTTTGACATATTAAATGATATTTGATTATTAACTATCTTATCCATTTTAAGAAAATGTAAGGCAAAAACACACAATTCTTTAATTATAAACCAAACGCGGACAATGAGATTAAGCTTTTAATTTGAACCAAGAGTTTAAGAGGCATTGAAAGCGAACCAGGAAAGTTAGTGCACAATAAGAGTTTTCAAAAAATACCAGCCAGGAAAATAAGATGCTTTGATAGCTGATAGTTTTATAAGAGGCTTTGGAGGTGGACATGAAGGGTGGGGGGCTTTAAAAGCAGATCAGGAGAATTATATTAGCTATGCTAGTTGACTAGGGCATACAAACCAGACCAGAAGAGTTAAGGGAATTGAAACCAGACCAGGAGAGTTAAGAGCAGTGAAACCAGACCAGGAAAATTAAGGGCATTGAAAACAGACCGGGAGAGTAAGGTGCTTTAAAAGTGAAACAGGTGAGTAATAGACTTTGAAAATGGCCCAGGAGAATAAACATTTGGAAGTGGACCAGAAGAGTAGGAGGCTTTGAAAGCGGAGCAGGAGATTAAGACGCAGCAGAGTAAGAGTCGTTAAAAGTAGACAAGGGGTCCCAGAGGCTTTGCAATTGGACCAGTGGTGTAAATGATATTGGAAGCGGAACTAGACTTGGAGAGGTTAGGAGCTGTTATCCATACTTTCAATATTACTGAATTTAATCACGCTTTACCATAATTCATACTTCATTTCAGTCCAGTTCTTAACTCAAAACGTCTCGACATTGGACTGAAGTATTGATGTTACTGTGCACAATCCATTCCTTAGCTTTATTAAAGCATAACTATTCGCTTTAAAAATACTTAAAAATTTTTTTGCCAATTTGCGTTTCCTTCTTTACATGGAGCATAAATCGTTTATATCGATAGCCTTGCTTGAAGATATGTTAACCATTATAAATATGGTATTTCAGAAAGGAATGAGATAAAAGAAAACTTTAAACTTTGAGATAAAAAAAAACAAAATCGTACAAAATTCCTGTTAAAACGTGTTAAACTCAGTGGCGGCCCCAGAACTTCCTAAATGGGGGGCACAACTTATTATAATGGGGGGACACAACTTATTATTACCATATAAAACTTTTTTGGAATGATTATGTTAATCATATAATGACATGGAATGAACATTTGTTGTTGCTGTCAATGATGTTTGGCAGATCGATTGAATTAAAACAATAGCATTAACTGATCTAAGATAAACCTTTCACACAAAAATATCTCATGCCGGTGAGAAGAATCGAACCAGAGTCGCCGGATTAGTCGCCGGAAGTAAAAACAACTTGACAACAAATACCAGAAAGGGTTTCAAATAAATCATTCTGTATTAATTACAAAGGCTCAAGCATGATTCCAAGAACTGGACGATAGTAAAGGCCGAAATGGAAAGTTTCAAGGCGGCAACATTTAGAATTTAAACTTTTGTTAAATGTACGTACGTCATGCACACACATACCTTGTTGACCAACAATGACATTATTAAAAGTAATGAGGAACATAAACTTTGCCCATGTTAACAGTTTAAAACTACTTATATTTCTGGTGTAAGATATAAACATTTGTTTAGTTAATAGAGATACACAGCATGAAGTACAATGTGCATATGTAAAAAGAGATACACAGCATGGAGTACAATGTGCATATGTAAATAGAGATACACAGCATGAAGTACAATGTGCATATGTAAATAGATATACACAGCATGATGTACATTGTGCATATGCAAATAGAGATACACAGCATGGAATACAATGTGCATATTTAAACAGAGATACACAGCATGGAGTACAATGTGCATATGTAAATAGAGATACACAGCAAGAAGTACAATGTGCATATGTAAATAGAGATGCACAGCATGAAGTACAATGTGCATATGTAAATAGAGATACACAGCATGAAGTACAATGTGCATATGTAAATAGAGATACACAGCATGGAGTACAATGTGCATAGATGTATATAGAGATAGACAGCATGGAGTACAATGTACATATGTCAAAAATGTATACGATATGGAGTACAATGAAATCAGTAAACTAACCCGTATAACTGCAGCCATGATTGTTTACTTTTAATCAGTTGTCTGCCCCCCACCCCCACCCGGTAGATTCGCCACTGAAACTATTATGAAACTTCATATTTCAAAACATTTTTTTTTAACATGACCTTTTTTCCTATCCTATATCCTATTTGTCGTGACCAGTCTATGCTAAATGCAGCACCAGAAAGACAGCCGCTGTTAAAGTGTATTAAATGAATAGAAAACGTCCAGTTCTTTTCTACGTTCTTAAACTGTACAGCTAGTACCTTAGTACTGAGGGCTCGTATTTTCGATTCACGTTTTGTAAGCTTTTTGCTATTTAGCTTGTTTCTGAATTTTTTCAACATAAGTATTGTACATTTGTTTAGTAATTTGGACTCGTACTTTCTTTTTTCATTGTACAAAACTGTAGAAATTAGGGCTTGTAGTTAATTTATACAATGTAAAGAACTGTATATCTGAGGGCTCGCACTTTTCCTTTACATTAGTCAGTATTGTAATTCTAAGGGCTCGTACTTTTCTTTACATTGGCCAAAACTTTAGTACTGAGGGCTCGTCCTTTTTTTCTCTTTACAATTACCTATTGAAGTTGTTTTTCCATGTACACACTACTGCAGTTCGTACTTTCTTCTTCGATGGAAAAGTACTGAGGGATCGAATTTTGGTATCTGTTCGACTGTCCGTCCGTCCGTCCCCATGGTTTCCTTTCACTGAGGGTTCGTCCTTTCTTTTAACATTTTACATTACTGGGGTTAGTATATTCTTTTTATATTATAAGGTTTTGTAGTATTTAAGGCTCTTACTTTCTTTTAACATTGTACAGTGATGAAGTACTAAGGGATTGAACTTCTATTGTACCTTGTACAATAATGTAGTACTTAGAGCTCGTACTTTCTTTTTTCCATTAAACATTATTTAAATACTGAGGACTCGTACTTTTTTGTTTTATCTTTACTGCTACAGTACTTAGAGTTTTTACTTTCTTTCTCCATTGTAAAGTACTGAATACGGAAGAACATTCGTTTAACATTCTACAGAACCGTTGTACTGAGTTCTTTTACTTTCTTTGTTCCTCCGAAAGGTGGCATAAAGTGATGCCCAATTTTCATTGTTTGCCTATATTAGGTTTGTTTCTTTACACGTTGCTTATATAGAATACATTTATCAGTAGTTGCATACGTTTTTCGTTTTAATGTTGCTTGCCTAACATTATGTAAACACAGGGACCATGTTGTCAAGGGAAGGAGTCCAACACGTCAACAGTATCGTCACACTTTTATTTATATCTTCTATCGTTAATATTTGTTATCCAATCTTTATCAAACTTTGTTATATCCATAACCAGATCGCATATTCAAGCCCATTGTTTAATTAAATGACCGTTAACTTGTACATTTGTCCGTTTTCACTTTGCATGCTCTCTTTCTCATGCACCTCTTATCAAGACTAGAAAAACAAGGTCACACTGTTTATTGGTATCATTAAAGTAGACCTGGTGGGAAAAAAAGACAATTGTTGGTCGCCAACCCACGATCGCCGGATCAGAAGCAAGGCGCCTTACCAAATGACCTTGTCTTAACAAACACTGAGTTTGATCGCTCCCTAACTTACTTATCTACAACATCTTTCTTTGATGCCTTTCTTAAAGCTTATTTGAGCTGACGATTAGTGTTTGGGCATGCATTACGTTATACCTATTATACATTTTGAATTTACAAAATTGCTTACGTCTCATTTGTTTAAACTGAGAAAGACAGCATGGAGTACAACGTACATGTCAAAATGTATACGATATGGAGTACAATGAACATGTGTAAATAGAGATACATAGCATGAAGTACAATGTGTATATGTCAATAAATATATAAAATGATATAGGTCAATAAATATACAGGATATGGAGTACAATGTATATGACAGTACAAATACACAACATAGAGTACAATAATGTACAGTAATGTAAACAAATATACCCAACAAAGAGTCTAATGTACATTAGTCAATAAATATACCAAACAAAGAGTCCAATAAACATATGTCAACAAATATACCAAACAAAGAGTCTAATGTACATTAGTCAATAAATATACCAAACAAAGAGTCCAATAACAACAAATATACCAAACAAAGAGTCTAATGTACATTAGTCAATAAATATACACAATATGAGGTCCAATAAACATATGTCAATAAATATACCCGACAAAGAGTCCATAAAAACATATGTCAATAAATATACCCGACATGGTGTACAATAGTATAACCAAGAGATAATTAAGTAGTAATACGTATACTAGTGGTATTTTTTAAACATTAAAAAATAATGTGTTGTATTTATTTACTAACGCTTTCCGAAAAAAATATAATTTTCGGCAGCTTTCTAGACAATTGGAAATCTAGATTAAAGGCATTGATGCACAAATCAGCTGTTCATGTGACAAAAAAAAATCAAAACTATAAAACTGTAAGACTTCATATGTATTTCAAAGTTAAATTCAAATAGAGGTCAAATAACTTTTAAAAAAGGGTTGGTTGATGCAGATGTACCGAAAGATATCTTGA
This sequence comes from Mya arenaria, assembly GCF_026914265.1. Taxonomy (NCBI): domain Eukaryota; kingdom Metazoa; phylum Mollusca; class Bivalvia; order Myida; family Myidae; genus Mya; species Mya arenaria. Next base: position 59,288,125 of record NC_069132.1, on the reverse strand, counting down.
ATGCAAAATATTGAATCTAAAAATAATGGCAAAAGGCTAATAAACTTCAATCATTTAAAGAGAAATTTAAACAGCACAATGATAATGTTTCTACCAAAGCGTTTTTTTTTCTGTAGTCCAATCAAAAGAAATCTTCCTCAGAAATGTGTTCATTTCTATAATTCTCCCTCTATCTTGACCACATACGCTGGTGTTCTTGCCCTTAAAATTACTGTTTTGTTTTATAATAAACATTCATTATTAAATGCAAATATTGACGCTAGTAGCTTTATTGTGATGATGATGTCATTTAATATTCTTGATCTTTGAAATTTGAGTAAGAAATGCAATCATTTTTTTGTAATTAACATACATTATTTAATGCAAATTGACACTTGTAGCTTTATTGTGATTACGGTGTCATTTGATATTTTTGATCTTTCAAATTCGAGATTTGAAATGCAATCGAAATTGTTTTAGAGAAGTTTCGAAATCATTTGATGAGTTTTTGCTATTAGTATCACATATCACTAAACAGCTGATAACAGATGATAAGCAGATGACAAATGAATTGAATACTATATAGTTTATCACTAAACAGCTGAGAACAGATGACAAGCAGATGACAAATGAATTGGTTACTATATAGTTTATCACTAAACAGCTGATAACATATGATAAGAAAATGACAAATGAATTAAATACTATATAGTTTATCACTAAACAGCTGTAAACAGATAATAAGCAGATGACAAATAAATTGAAAACTATATAGTTTATGACTAAACATCTGATAACAGATGATCAGCAGATGACAAATAAATTGAATACTATATTGTTTATCACTAAACGGCTAATAACAGATGATAAGCAGATGACAAAAAAATTGAATACTATATAGTTTATCACTTAAAAGCTGATAATAGATGATAAGCAGATGACAAATGAATTGAATACTATATAGTTTATCACTAAACAACTGGTAACAGATGCTAAGCAGATGACAAATGAATTGATTTGTTTATATTTTATCACTAAACAACTGATAACATATGATAAGAAAATGACAAATAAATTGAAAACTATATAGTTTATCACTAAACAACTGATAACAGATGATAAGCATATGACAAATGTATTGAATACTATATAGTTTATCACTAAACAGCTGATAACATATGATTAGAAAATGACAAATGAATTGAATACTATATATCTAATCACTAAACAGCTGATAACAGATGTGCGCAGATGACAAATGAATTGAATACTATATAGTTTATCACTTAACAGCTGATAACAGATAATAAGCAAATGACAAATGAATTGAATACTATATAGTTTATCACTAAACAGCTGATAACAGATGATAAGCAGATGACAAAAAAATTGAATACTTTATAGTTTATCAGTTTACCAAATTCCTTTGATCAATGATTCTTTCTTGTATTTAAATCAGTTTAGTTTACTGTTAGTTCTATGATAATTTAATGGTAATAGGATTTCTTTTTCATTTAAGTTTCAACACCAAAAGATCATCAGTATTGTTTTGCCCTAAAAGAAGGGATGATGTCCTACTGTTAAAGTGCATTGATTGTGGGCAAGACACATCATTCTTCTTGTTGGCCAGTGTAGCCAACTTTTGATTGCCCTGACTGTCCACCTGTAAGATGGTGTCGGAAATATAGCCACACACAAACACCTGTCCACTAGGGGACACACACACACCTGTGGGGCGATCAAGGTCATTATCAACCAGTGTAGCGATCACTTCGCCCTGCATGTCCACCGTAATCAGTTTGTTTTCATTATAATTCGTGATGTAAAGTCTGGAAGGGCTCACTGCAACTCTATACCAACCCAATCCATCTATTTTGTAGATCTCCCTTACCCTCTGACCAGCCAGTGTGTACTGGTTCACTGTATCATCAGACGATATTATGAGGTGCATTGCCATGTATGACACATGGTTGCAGTCATGGGTCAGCTGAAATAGAACACATGATTACTTCCATATGATACTTATACATTATAACAATATAAAATGTATTTATGATATATCTATTGCTTGCAATTAAGGTCCAGCTGAAATAAAACACAGGTTTACCTCCATGTGATAATAATATAAAGTAACAAAATATACAGTATCAATGAAAGTCGCGAGAAAAAAAAGCCTGATAAAAAATCAATTCGACAGACAGTACTACTACTACTACTACTACTACTACTACCACTACCACTACCACTACCACTACCACTACTACTACTACTACTACTACTACTACTACTACTACTACTACTACTGCTACTACTCCTTCTCCGTATTGTACGATTCACAGGTTCCATGTTCAACTTATGATATAAACCGAAACGCGTGAAAAAAGTTAATAAAAATTTGGATCGATAAACGCTCTTAAGTTAAAGTGACCATAATCCTCTTTAATAACCATAATCAATTCTCGTTTGTTTCGTCTGATAACAATGCCTTTATCATTTACATATTTGTAATAATGAAGGCCTATAATAAATACGTTGTACCAAACGCATGAATACGGGATATAGTTTGACTCGTACACAGCTGAAACGGCTCGTCCATATATCTCCGTATTGTACAGTGCAATGCTAAATAACCTACAATGATAAAAAGATCAAATAAAAGTAATACTTCAATTTCCCGCTCCATCTTGAGAAGTTTTCTGTCTTCTACATCGAAAAACAGTATCTTCTTTTCAGAAGTGCATACAGCCACCTGGTTGTCGGACACAACACAGATGCCCAATGGCATCTCTGGTACGCGAACATGGTCCACAACCTTGTAGTCCGTTGACAGCAGGTTGAGCTTTCCAATCCCACTGTTAATTAAAATGATATCTCCTTTTGGCAGTACTGTTATACCATATATATGGCATGAACGTTCATCCTTTCCTATTTTTACTTCAACGCGTTTACTTTCTATCACTGTAAATAGCCTATTGATCTCTAGATCAGATACCACTGGAGATAATCCTGCAGCCATTTCTGTTTGTTTATATCAACGGTTAATAACTTTTGACTAAATCAGACTAGATCACAACGCACTCGGTGTATACCTTCCTATCTATATAAATCGGTACAGTGTTGTGCAATATACCTGTCTGGGATGTCACGTAGACATGTAATAACAAGGAAGATAAATGTATATTGTTTACAAGCAGACGATATATTTATACATTTTAAATCTTGAATAGACGACAGTATTTTCGGCTAAAAATAAAAAAAATGCTTCAGTAAACGTCTGTTTGTATGCAAGACAAAACGAAGATGAGGTAACATATTATATTTACAAAATATATGTATTTTATAGACACAATTCATTCTATATAACATTTCAACAGATTGAGTATGCATGTCAATGTACAGCATTTATATGTTAACACGTTTATAACACTCATTTAATTTAACAAATCTCCGGTAACTCAACAGACGTTTATTCAAATTTATTAACCCAAAAGTTAAACTTTTTCAACATTCCACAGCTGGTTAGGATCAAAGTTTCTTTTTTGTACTCACTCCCATAAAATGTGCTCCTTTGTTATCTTCTTCATGTAAATCTGCTTTACCTCTGCCAGACTATTGAAATGTCTGCAAACGCATCTGCGACCCCGGCCCCTTTCCGTCTTAAAGTGCGTAACCACACGTACTTGGAGATTGAGTCTATATCAGCAAAATGTACTTGTAACCGTCGTTCCGTTTTTCAAGCTTGACCAAGTCTATGAGATGAGATAAATTGCAACACTTTTAACAGTTTCTTGGGTCCTGCAAAACTTGCAGCGTATGACAGATCGAAGTAGATAGTCTTTATATAATCCTTCCAATGAACCATGTCTGCACCCGTCTATATCATATATGCAAATGAAATTATATGTTGTAAGTTATATGTTATATGGGATCAATAAAGTCATCTTCAAGGTCCGCCGGGATTCTTTGAACAAATTCTACTCTCGGTAGCACAGTCCTTTTGATTTTTCAATACATCGGCTGCCATCTCGAGTAAATCCAAACAATTCTCTGCACACTATGCTGAACTCTAGTGCTACGATATTGTAGTAAAATATTTACAAATGTTGTCTTCCCACATGCTGAAATAAAATAGTGACATTGTGTAAGTAAAACTATTCAAATGCATTACTTCACTTACAATAGTGGATATCATTATTTAAGATCAATACCTGTGGGTCCCGAAATCATCATCGTTAATGAATGATGAAATGCCATATCCGAGGAACTCCGATTATTCCCTGGTGGTGGTGTCGTTATTTGTATTGTCGGTGGTAGAGATGGTGGTGGTGATGGTGATGGTGTTTATGATGGTTGTGTTCTTTGTATTGTCGGTTGTGTTGGTAGTGGGGGTGGTGTTTGTGTTGTCGGTAGTGGGGGTGTTGTTTGTGTTGTCGGTGGTGGGTGTGGTGTTTGTGTTGTCGGTGGTGGTGGTGGGTGTGGTGTTTGTGTTTTCGGTGGTGGTAGTACTGGTTGTGTTGAAGACTGTGAATACTATTCACTGATTTGCGGATACGCTTGAATTGTTTCTCTGTGTTTGCTTTTCTGATGTCTTAACATCTCTCATCGTAAAATATTGGCGACAATCTGCACATCGAGTAGAGTACATGTTGCTCTGTCTCCTGCTAGCCCTCAAATGAGTAACAGTAACTTAAAACAGGTTATATAAAAATATTTCTGCAATCAGGTCCAACAAGACGTTACAGACACATACACCAATCAAAATGGTTTGTTGTACCACAATTTACCAATTGGTATACCTCTTAATTCACCAGTCAAATTCATCACAGGCAAACCAATCACAAACGCCTTTTTACTGTTCCAAAATACAAAACAAGCTCATTGTGCATTATTTGTCTTTTCAATTCCAGACTTCAAGAAATAAACATGGATTACCAGTGCGAAGTGTGTTGTGCAAGTTTTTTTTTAAAAACTGAGTCAGTTCAAGCAGCATTTGAGAACTGCAGACTATTGGCCTTGCTTCATTTGTAAGACCTGCGAAAAATCATTTACAAGACAACCTGGAAAGACACATGAGGAAGAACAATGACGAAAACATCATTGCCCGGAGTGTCTTAAAGCATTTATAAGCCGAGATGCACTTGATCACAACTTCCAGCAACACCATATTCAGACAGGAGCTGGCGTACGAAGACCCAATGACGACAGTGATTATAATAACAGCATCAACAAACAGAGACTCGAAACTTAGATTAGGGCTCATCTGACATTCAATCAGCAAGCAAATCTAAGCGATCCAAAGCCGATGAAAAGGATAATCAAGGCAGTCATTTTATAATGGAGAATACTAGTGAAAGAAAAATAGAAATTTTCAAAAAGAATGCAAGTTATTTAAAGTTTTATTTAAAGGATGAAGAAGTGCGAGACTTACGGAACAATTTGAAATATCTGAAATCGATAATTGACAGAATAGCAAAAGACGTACATTCAAACGATTTAGTTTAGTTTCTAAAGACAACCGAGAACTGGCCTTTTCAATGTTTTTTTTTCCTTTATGCGGAGGTCATCTATGACAGTAGATCAAATTACGTCTAAAATTTATTACAGTCATATGAACAATTCGTTGTGAATGAGACATTTGGTATTGAACTAGTGCATGCGCAAAATGTCGCAGGGTCAGGATACAAGATAAAATCTTGTGTGGATATTACAAGCTTGTTGGAGCGAAATAAAAGTATTATACAGATTAAAAACAAAGAGAAACTGTGCTGAGCAAGAGCTATGGTAACTGCAATAGCTCGTATTGAAAGTCAACCTTAATGGAATAGCATTCGTCTGGGACGAGATATTTAAAGGCAACTGGCCATTAATCTACACGAGAAAGCAGTGGTGCCCTAAATGGAATGTGGCATTGATGACTTTGAACGATTTCAAGCATTTCTAGCCGGTTATCAAATACATGTATTGTTACGTGAGCACTTCAATGGAATCGTTTTCAGTGGTCCTGGAGGAGGTGTTCCTTCATATTCATACCACCATGGTGAACATTTCGACGTTATCGAGTATGTGTGTTAAACATACAGTTGGCAGTCACATGCGAGACATGTGGTATGAATGAACAATATTTACAGGACCAAGTTCTTGTACCCTATTCTGCAGATATCTTTTTTCAGAACAGACTCTCGGGGCAACAGACATTTGCCATAACTTCAAATGATATGACAATAAACTGGTCCTGAATTACCTTCATGAGAAGGCCATACTTTCGGAAGGGAAGTCATCACAACAGGATCAAACACCTGTTCAATCGTGCAGAGAACCCGCATGTTGTACTTACGATCCTTGCGAAGTACAACAACTCTGACACTATGACGTGGTATCGTGACCACCAGAATGATCCTTCGATTTTCAACAAGAACTAGTGAAATATTGTCGTTCACATGTAGACATTCTACGCAAATGCTGTCTGTAATTGTTCGCTTTTCGTGGAGTTACCTACAAAGTGGACGGATACTTTTGATCAGACAATGGGGAGAAATGCGTCTCGTTTTTCATGGTTGTTTTTGGCTTGGCTGTCCCAAGTGTTACTCTCAGTCAACAATCAATCCTGTCTCTGAAATGACCATGAACTAGCTGTGTTTAAGAACGGCTGAGAAACAGAAGTATATCGAATTCGAGGAAATTACATACATTTCCATGTGGGAATGAGAAAATAAATGACAACTGATTGAAAATGAAAACATGAGAAAGTGCATCAAAAAGCTGCACATAGTTACACCTCTGGAACCACGTGACGCATTTTATGATGGAAGGACAGAAGCATTTTAGTTATAAGAGGAAGCCAGAAAATGTAGAAAAGAAAAGAAAATAATTATTACAATGTAACATCGCTGTACCCCTTTGTAAATAAGACAGGCTAATTACCGACAGGGCATCCGGACATTATTACCGACAATTTGGATGACCTTTTTTACGATGGGTTAGTGAAATGTAAGTGTAACCTCCTAAAAGTCGTTGTATACCTGTATTGCCCGCAAATGCAATAATAAACTGTTGTTCAGTCACTGCAGAACAGGCATTAAAGGGAACGTATTAACCCTCAGTACTACAGTTCTTACAATTTGATGGAAAAATAGAAGCACACAATACTACAGCGCTGTAGAATGTAAAAGAAAAGTACGGGCTCTGCATAATGAAAAGGGATAATACGAACCCAGAGAACTACATTTCCTTACCATGTTATTGTCAGGTACGAGTCCTCAGTAATACATCTCTGGAAAGGGATAGGACGAGCTCTCAGTACTACAGTTCTAACAATGCGAAGGGAAAGTACCATACAGAGAAATAGAACTAGCCTTCATTACTCTTGCGCTGTACAATGTAAAGGGGAAGTACGAACCCTCAGTATTACAGTGCTGTACAATACAAAGGGAAAATACGGGTCCTCAGTACTGTAGTACTGAGGGCCCGTACTTTCTTTTTACATCGTACATTACTGTTGTGCTGAGGACATGTATTATTCATTTACATCATACAGCGCTGTAGTGCTGAAGGCCCGTACTTTGTCTTTACATTGTTCATTACTTTAGTACTGAGGGCCCGTACATTCCCTTAACATTGAACAGTACTGTGGTACTGAGGGCTCGTACTTTGCCTTTAAATTGTACATTACTGTAGTACTGTGGGCTCGTACTTTCCCTTTACATTGTACAGTACTGTAGTACTGAATACCCCTTCTTTTCTTTTACATTGTACAGCGCTGTAGTACCGAGGGATCGTTCTATCCCTTTACATTGTACACCAATGTAGTACTTAGAGCTCGAACTATCCCTTTATATTGCACAGCATTGTAGTACATGGGGCTCGGACTTTCCCTTTGCATTATACAGCACTGTAGTTCTTAGGGCCCGTACTATCTTTTGCATTGTACAGCGCTTTAGTACTGTGGGCTCGTACTATCCCTTTACATTGTACAGCAATGTAGTACTGAGGGGTCGTTCTATCCCTTCACATTATACAGCAATGTAGTACTGAGGTCTCGTACTATCCCCTTTTCATTATACAGCATTGCAGTACTGCGGTTGCGTACTGCCCCTTGACATTGAAAGGTACTGTAGAACGGAGGGCCCGTATTTTGGCTTTACATTGTATAGTACTGTAGTACTTAAGGCTCGTTTATTCTCTTTTGCATTGTGCAGCACTGTAGTACTTGGGGCTCGAACTATCCCTTTACATCATACAGCACTGTAGTATTGGGGGTTCGTACTTTCACTTGACGTTGTACAGCACTGTAGTTCTGAGGGTTCGTACTTTCCCTTTACATTATACAGCACTGTAGTATTTGGGCTCGTACTTTCATTTTACGTTGAACAGCACTGTAGTTCAGTGAGCTCGTATTTTCCCTTTATATTAGGCAGCACTGTAGTACTTGGGCTCGTACTTTCACTTTGCGTTGTACAGCAATGTAGTTCTGAGGGTTCGTACTTTCCCTTTTCATTATACAGCACTGTAGTATTTGGGCTCGTACTTTCATTTTACGTTGAACAGTACTGTAGTTCAGTGAGCTCGTACTTTCCTTTTATATTAGGCAGCACTGTAGTACAGAGAACTCGTTCTTTCCCAGTACATTTTACCGATTTGAAAAACTGAGGGCTCTTACTTTCCCTATACATTGTAGAGTATATAGTACTGGCGGCTCGTACTATCCCTTTACAATGTACTGCACTGTAGTACTTGGGGCTCGTACTTTCCCTTTTACTTTGTATAGCACTGTAGTACTGAGGTCTCGTACTTTCCATATACATTGCACGATACTGTAGTACTGAGTGCTCGTATTTTCCCTTTACAGTGTACAGTAGTGTAGTTCTGAGGACTCGTACTATCCCTTTACATTGTTCAGCACTGTGGTACTGAGGAGTCGTACTATCCCTTTTACAGTATACAGAACTGTAGTACTGTGGGCTCGTATTTTCCATTTACAGTGTACAGTATTGTAGTTCTGATGGCTCGTTATGAAGGCTCGTACTTTCCCTTTACATTGTACAGCACTGTAGCACTGAGTGCTCGTACTTTCCATATACATTATACAGATGGCTCATACTATCCCTTTAGATTATACAGCACTGTAGTACTGAGGGCTCGTACTATCCCTTCAAATTGAACGGTACTGTAGTAATGAGGGCTCTTGCTATCCCTTTAAATTGAACGGTACCTTAGTCATGAGGGCTCGTACTTTCCCTTTACATTGTACAGCACTGTAGCACTGAAAGCTCGTACTTTCCATATACATTATACAGATGGCTCATACTATCCCTTTAGATTATACAGCACTGTAGTACTGAGGGCTCGTACTATCCCTTCAAATTGAACGGTATGGTAGTAATGAGGGCTCTTACTATCCCTTTAAATTGAACGGTACCTTAGTCTTGAGGGCTCGTACTTTCCCTTTACATTGTACAGCACTGTAGCACTGAAAGCTCGTACTTTCCATATACATTATACAGCCCTGTAGTACTGGGGGCTCGTACTTTCCCTATACAGTGTACGGTACTGAAGTACTGAGGGCTCGTATTTTCCCTTTACACTGTACAGTAGTGTAGTTCTGAGGGTTCGTACTATCCCTTTACATTGTACAGCACTGTAGTACTGAGGGCTCGTACTGAACCTTTTACAGTATACAGCACTGTAGTACTGAGGGCTCGTATTTTCCCTTTAAAGTGTACAGTAGTGTCGTTCTGATGGCTCGCACTATCCCTTTACATCGTACAACACTGTAGTATTGAGGCCTCGTACTATCCATTTAAATTGAACGGTACCGTAGTAATGAGGGCTCGTACTATCCCTTTACATTGTACAGCACTGTGGTACTGAGGGCTCGTACTATCCCTTTACATTGTACAGCACTGTAGTTCAGTGAGCTCGTACTTTCCCTTTATATTAGGCAGCACTGTAGAACAAAGGACTCGTTCTTTCCCAGTAAATTTTGCAGATTTGGAAAACTGAGGGCTCTTATTTCCCTAAACATTGTACTTTCCCTTTACATTGTACAGCACTGTTGTACTGTGATATTGTGATATCCCTTTAAATTGAACGATTTCTTAGTACTGAGGGCTCGTACTTTCCATATACATTATACAGCACTGTAGTACTGGGGGCTCGTACTTTTCCTATACATTGTACGGTACTGTAGTACTGAGGGCCCGTACTTTCTTTTTACATCGTACATTACTGTTGTGCTGAGGACATGTATTATTCTTTTACATCATACAGCGCTGTAGTGCTGAAGGCCCGTACTTTGTCTTTACATTGTTCATTACTTTAGTACTGTGGGCCCGTACATTCCCTTAACATTGAACAGTACTGTGGTACTGAGGGCTCGTACTTTGCCTTTAAATTGTACATTACTGTAGTACTGTGGGCTCGTACTTTCCCTTTACATTGTACAGTACTGTAGTACTGAATACCCCTTCTTTCCCTTTACATTGTACAGCGCTGTAGTACCGAGGGATCGTTCTATCCCTTTACATTGTACACCAATGTAGTACTTAGAGCTCGAACTATCCCTTTATATTGCACAGCATTGTAGTACATGGGGCTCGGACTTTCCCTTTGCATTATACAGCACTGTAGTTCTTAGGGCCCGTACTATCTTTTGCATTGTACAGCGCTTTAGTACTGTGGGCTCGTACTATCCCTTTACATTGTACAGCAATGTAGTACTGAGGGGTCGTTCTATCCCTTCACATTATACAGCAATGTAGTACTGAGGTCTCGTACTATCCCCTTTTCATTATACAGCATTGCAGTACTGCGGTTGCGTACTGCCCCTTGACATTGAAAGGTACTGTAGAACGGAGGGCCCGTATTTTGGCTTTACATTGTATAGTACTGTAGTACTTAAGGCTCGTTTATTCTCTTTTGCATTGTGCAGCACTGTAGTACTTGGGGCTCGAACTATCCCTTTACATCATACAGCACTGTAGTATTGGGGGTTCGTACTTTCACTTGACGTTGTACAGCACTGTAGTTCTGAGGGTTCGTACTTTCCCTTTACATTATACAGCACTGTAGTATTTGGGCTCGTACTTTCATTTTACGTTGAACAGCACTGTAGTTCAGTGAGCTCGTATTTTCCCTTTATATTAGGCAGCACTGTAGTATTTGGGCTCGTACTTTCACTTTGCGTTGTACAGCAATGTAGTTCTGAGGGTTCGTACTTTCCCTTTTCATTATACAGCACTGTAGTATTTGGGCTCGTACTTTCATTTTACGTTGAACAGTACTGTAGTTCAGTGAGCTCGTACTTTCCTTTTATATTAGGCAGCACTGTAGTACAGAGAACTCGTTCTTTCCCAGTACATTTTACCGATTTGAAAAACTGAGGGCTCTTACTTTCCCTATACATTGTAGAGTATATAGTACTGGCGGCTCGTACTATCCCTTTACAATGTACTGCACTGTAGTACTTGGGGCTCGTACTTTCCCTTTTACTTTGTATAGCACTGTAGTACTGAGGTCTCGTACTTTCCATATACATTGCACGATACTGTAGTACTGAGGGCTCGTATTTTCCCTTTACAGTGTACAGTAGTGTAGTTCTTAGGACTCGTACTATCCCTTTACATTGTTCAGCACTGTGGTACTGAGGAGTCGTACTATCCCTTTTACAGTATACAGAACTGTAGTACTGTGGGCTCGTATTTTCCATTTACAGTGTACAGTATTGTAGTTCTGATGGCTCGTTATGAAGGCTCGTACTTTCCCTTTACATTGTACAGCACTGTAGCACTGAGTGCTCGTACTTTCCATATACATTATACAGATGGCTCATACTATCCCTTTAGATTATACAGCACTGTAGTACTGAGGGCTCGTACTATCCCTTCAAATTGAACGGTACTGTAGTAATGAGGGCTCTTACTATCCCTTTAAATTGAACGGTACCTTAGTCATGAGGGCTCGTACTTTCCCTTTACATTGTACAGCACTGTAGCACTGAAAGCTCGTACTTTCCATATACATTATACAGATGGCTCATACTATCCCTTTAGATTATACAGCACTGTAGTACTGAGGGCTCGTACTATCCCTTCAAATTGAACGGTATGGTAGTAATGAGGGCTCTTACTATCCCTTTAAATTGAACGGTACCTTAGTCTTGAGGGCTCGTACTTTCCCTTTACATTGTACAGCACTGTAGCACTGAAAGCTCGTACTTTCCATATACATTATACAGCCCTGTAGTACTGGGGGCTCGTACTTTCCCTATACAGTGTACGGTACTGAAGTACTGAGGGCTCGTATTTTCCCTTTACAGTGTACAGTTGTGTAGTTCTGAGGGTTCGTACTATCCCTTTACATTGTACAGCACTGTAGTACTGAGGGCTCGTACTGAACCTTTTACAGTATACAGCACTGTAGTACTGAGGGCTCGTATTTTCCCTTTAAAGTGTACAGTAGTGTCGTTCTGATGGCTCGCACTATCCCTTTACATCGTACAACACTGTAGTATTGAGGGCTCGTACTATCCCTTTAAATTGAACGGTACCGTAGTAATGAGGGCTCGTACTATCCCTTTACATTGTACAGCACTGTGGTACTGAGGGCTCGTACTATCCCTTTACATTGTACAGCACTGTAGTTCAGTGAGCTCGTACTTTCCCTTTATATTAGGCAGCACTGTAGAACAAAGGACTCGTTCTTTCCCAGTAAATTTTGCAGATTTGGAAAACTGAGGGCTTTTATTTCCCTAAACATTGTACTTTCCCTTTACATTGTACAGCACTGTTGTACTGAGGGCTCGTACTATCCCTTTACATTGTACAGCACTGTGGTACTGAGGGCTCGTACTATCCCTTTACATTGTACAGCACTGTAGTTCAGTGAGCTCGTACTTTCCCTTTATATTAGGCAGCACTGTAGAACAAAGGACTCGTTCTTTCCCAGTAAATTTTGCAGATTTGGAAAACTGAGGGCTTTTATTTCCCTAAACATTGTACTTTCCCTTTACATTGTACAGCACTGTTGTACTGTGATATTGTGATATCCCTTTAAATTGAACGATTTCTTAGTACTGAGGGCTCGTACTTTCCATATACATTATACAGCACTGTAGTACTGGGGGCTCGTACTTTCCCTATACATTGTACGGTACTGAAGTACTGAGTGCTCGTATTTTCCCTTTACAGTGTACAGTAGTGTACTTCTGAGTGTTCGTACTATCCTTTTACATTGTACAGCACTGTAGTACTGAGGGCTCGTACTATACCTTTTACAGTATACAGCACTGTAGTACTGTGGGCTCGTATTTTCCCTTTATAGTGTACAGAAGTGTAGTTCTGATGGATGTACTATCCCTTTATATTGTACAGCACTGAAGTACTTGGGGCTCGTACTATCCCTTTACATTATACAGCACTGAAGTATTGGGGGCTCGTACTATTCCTTTAAATTATACAGCACTGAAGTACTTGAGGCTCGTACTATCCCTTTAAATTGTACAGCACTGAAGTACTGGGGGCTCGTACTATCCTTTTACATTGTACAGCACTGAAGTACTGAGGGCTCGTCCTTTCCCTTTACAGTGTACAGTAGTGTAGTTTTGATGGCTCGTACTTTCCCTTTACAATATACAGCACTGTAGTACTGAGGACTCGTACTTTCCCTTTACATTGTACAACACTGAATTACTGGGGGCTCGTACTTCCCCTCTACATTATTCAGCACTGAAGTACTTGGGGCTCGTACTATTCCTTTACATTATACAGCACTGAAGTATTGGGGGCTCGTACTATTCCTTTAAATTATTCAACACTGAAGTACTTGGGGCTCGTACTATCCTTTTACATTGTACAGCACTGAAGTACTGAGGGCTCGTCCTTTCCCTTTACAGTGTACAGTAGTGTAGTTTTGATGGCTCGTACTTTCCCTTTACAATATACAGCACTGTAGTACTGAGGACTCGTACTTTCCCTTTACATTGTACAACACTGAATTACTGGGGGCTCGTACTTCCCCTCTACATTATTCAGCACTGAAGTACTTGGGGCTCGTACTATTCCTTTACATTATACAGCACTGAAGTATTGGGGGCTCGTACTATTCCTTTAAATTATTCAACACTGAAGTACTTGGGGCTCGTACTATCCCTTTACATTGTACAGCACTGAATTACTGGGGGCTCGTACTTTCCCTTTACATTATACAGCACTGTAGTACTGAGAGCTCGTACTCTCCCTTTGCCTTATACATTGCTGTATTTGGGGCTCGTACTATCCTTTTACAATGCACAGCACTGTAATACTGGGTCTCGTACTATCCTTTTACAATGCACAGCACTGTTATACTGGGGGCTTGTACTATCCTTTTACATTATACAGCATTGTAGTACTGAGGCCTCGTACTTTCCCTTTTAAATTAAACACTGCTGTATTTGGGGCTCGTACTATGCTTTTACATTATACAGCACTGTAGTACTGGGGGTTCGTACTTTCCCTTTACATTATACAGCATTGTTGTACTGAGGGCTCGTACTATTACTTTACATTATGCACCTCTGTAGTACTGAGGGCTCGTACTATCCCTTTATATTATACAGCAATGTAATACTGAGGGCTCGTACTATCCCTTTACATTATACAGCACTGTAGTACTTAGGGCTCGTACTAACCCTTTACATTATGCAGCTCTGTTGTACCGAATGAGGCTCGTACTTTCCCTTTTACTTTATACAGCACTGCAGTACTGAAGGCTCGTATTTTTCATTTCATATCATACAGCACTGTATCACACCATTGCTGCTATGTCGAATTGTTAAATCGAATAATTATTAAGTCTACAAAGAGTTTGTATACCCCCCCCCCCCCAAGCTTAAAACTGATATTTGTTTCAGTTTCGTATTGAGAAAGGTGTGTGTGTCTGTTGGGTATGGGTATTTAAGGTCCCACACATCAAATTCGCCCTTGATCATACATGTCAGGGGCGTAGCAAATCCTTTATTCAAGTGGATTCATAACGTATGCTTGGCATGCTCCCTCCTAATTTTGTAATCCATGGTGCAGTCTGGTGCATTCTGGACGTTCTGAGGTGCTTTATTTAGTACTGAAAAACGAACAGTTTAAGGATCCTGTAGTCAAGTACGCATACTGCAACTTTTGTCAGAATCATTTGGATTCAGCCGCGTACTCGCGTAAAGGCAGCTACGCGCCTGTATACATTCACTGTGTACCATAGTGCGGCTAAAGTATCGTTAAAAAACGCTATTTTTAGTTATTCAAAGTTACTGCGTTCTATGACTTCGGTAATTCAGATATGCAAGACAAATTATCAATCATGTTTTTTTCCGGTCCGGATAAAAAAATCCGACCCTCGGGCACGCTGCGTGGCCGGTAACTCGGCAAGCCTCGCTACCGGCTTACGCACGTGCCCTCGGGTCGGATTTTTCGATCCATACCGGAAACACATGATAGATACTTATATACATGTTTATTATAGTTGACATAATGCAGAAAATAAATTGAAACACTAAGGTAATGTACTATCCGTTTTACATCATACAGCGCTGTATTACTGAGAGCTCGTACTTTCATTTTACATTGTACAGCGCTGTAGTTCTGTGGGCTCGTATTACCCCTTGCCATTGAACTACGCTGTAGTATTGAGTGTTCTTACTATCCCTTTACATTACACAGCACTGTAGTACTGGGTGCTCGTACTATCCTTTTACCTTGTACAACACTCTAGTACTGAATGCTCGTACTTTCACTTTACATTGTACAGTACTGTGGTACTGGAGGTTCTTACTTGATATACATTGTACAGTTTGGAGGTACTGGAGGTTCTAACTTGATATACATTGTACAGTACTGTGGTACTGGAGGTTCTTACTTGATATACATTGTACAGTACTGTGGTACTGGAGGTTCTTATTTGATATACATTGTACAGCGCTGTAGTTGTTAAGTACTGGAGGTTCTTACTTGATATACATTGTACAGTACCAAAACAGATTTTTAAAGGCACACTGACAGACGAACTAATCGGAGAGCTGAACGTGTGGCACACTGTTTGGATTTGCCTAGATATATTACATTAAGTGAGTATGTGAGGTGAATAGCTGCGTCGTAGAAAACAATATTACGAACTCTATTGATGGTATTTATCTAAAAAAATATATATCACAGAAAATGTTATATTTTATTGAAGCCTGAATGTTGATAATTTTGGAGGTACAAGATGATATCTGCCAGTAAGTGTTTGATAATAAACGTTTAAAGATGCACTCTTACTCCCAGATAAGATTTACAACAATTTATTATAATGTTTCAAAATTCCAAAAAGGATGAATAAATGTCGAAACAATGATTCTTATGAAGGATACCGAGTTAAATTTGATAGAAATGAGAATTAAACACGGTATTTCTACCTTGTGAGGCCCAAATATCACGAAAATACTCATGCCATTTCTCAGTCTGAAACTTATACTCTAGAACTTTTTGTACTGATTATAGATGATTTTGCCCTTTCTTCTACTTTTTTTCTTCATCTAGGTTTTCACTTGCATAATCGTTTGTGAAAGAAACATTATCGGTATTATTTTGTCATGTGAATATTCCACGGAAAACCACAGTGGATTATCTCAATGATATAACTACTCGCCCATCTCCGGCATGCTTCGGGATAGACCTCGCAGATACGATAATGAAGGAAGGAAGTATTTTGACTCCGATAGAATCATTACCCCTCCCCCGACCATAATTCCAAAAGCAATCCCTTCACATAAGCTACCTACACACCAGGTTCCATCACACTCAATCAATGCTAACTAAAATAATTGGGCGGGAACCATGTTCTATTTTTAGTAACAGTGACCTTGACCTTCACCCAATCCCCCTCAAAAGCAATGCCAAGATAGCTGTTCACATTAACTACCTACACACTAAATTTATCACTATTCATTAATGCTTACTAAAGTTTGACGCCCGTCCACCCTGCGACATCCTCATTCTATTAACCCGCTTTCGATGAAAAACTGTATAAAAACCTCACACACACACCATCATTTATTTTCAAATGTATAAGCTAAAATGATTCGGAACTATAACACAGTCACACTTTACTATAATATTCTTGAATATAATCACATATTCTTTCAAAATTGCTAAAAAAAGCATCTTGCAAAATGTTCGTTTTTGTTGATAGCAAACCAATTTCGGTTTTGGTTACAATGGTTTCAGCAGTTTCGAAACCGGTTTTGATAGTTTTGCTTGAGGTAGCAAATGTTCACAGTTTCAACATGACGAAGCTACTGCATGTAGCCAATATTCTTATATTTTTTATTTTATTTTATTTTTCATTTAGCTCATTTGCCCATTGTAAGGCATTGTTACCAAAAAGGTTGAGTTTCAATAAACGTAGTTGATCACTTTCCGCCGTGTTGTTTTCAAAGTTAACCAGTTTTCGGATGGAGCGAACCAATGAAACCGCCTCAGTTAGGGTTTTCGATAGATTCAAAAACCGGTTTCGGGTTTCATAAAAAAATTAAACTGGTTTTGGTTTTATTTAAAACTGTTACAACAAATACACAGTTCGTTAAGGTTATTATAAACACATCTAAAGAACAAAATAAAGAAACATTAATCACTAAAAAAGGGTAAATTCCTTCCTAAGACATTGCTTTAATTATGACAGTATATGTACATTTTTGACAAAAATATAAATAACGGGGAAAATTGCATACCATATTTCATAAAACACTAATTTTCCTGCATATTATTATCGACATACATTTTAAATACAATTATTAGACCACGCTCAATTTTATCCAACCAATCGGCATTCGCTATTTCATTGCTCCATTTCCCATATACACGTTGTACCATCAGAAGAATATATACAACTCCTTAAACACGATTTCATCGAGGCAAAATGAATCACATTTGATGAACAGTTAAGCATGAAACTGTATTCATTGGCCAAGAAAAAATAATCTGTAATTTATCAGGCACCTATTTTTAAAATTACTTTCATTTAACCAGGATAGCTTAACATTATTTTAGTTGGTCTTTCCACTATTTAAGTCGCTAAAAATTAGTTGTTATCTTTAAGGGTTTAGTTATATATTCAAAAATGGTTTGATGCTATATACTATTATCATGATTAACATTATAGTACGTACAGGTCACATTCCTCAATTGTATTGATTTATTTATATGCTTATAATGAACATTTTATACAGTTATCAAGTGTTATGGTTTGACCGTTCATCAGGAGGTATCTGTTTCGTCTCAATGAAACCTAAATACTGTAAACAGCGGGTATATAAGATAAAGAACAATGAAAAACGATCTAGCGCCAGTTGCAAATTGATTATATTGATCGTGGTGAATTCCGTCTAAAAGTGTAATATGAAAAGTATTATGACACAGGTATTACGTTTATCAGAACCCTTATTCAAGTCGTTCACGACAAATAATACATCCACACAATTACATTTGTCCTCACAATATATATGCAAAAAGCTACAGAAACATGCTCAGTAGCAAAAAGTTTAAACATAAACCCGGTTTAGTGGCAATGGGCAAACGCCAAAGACATAGAACACAATATCACAAACAAGAAACATAGAACAGCACAAAACTCTACAAACAGCACAGTGGATACTATATATATATAAATAATTGGTATGTTTATCAAGAATTGTTAAGTACCGCCTTGGAACGGTCAGTAAAATGTAAATTTACTGGGGTTTTAAACCAGTTTATGTGCACAAACCTCACTCTTATCCAAACAATTCTTAATAAAGATAAAACGCAAAAGGTAAATCTTATCAAAGTATGCATTAACTTGAGGAAATTTATTACAAGTTACAAATAAAACATTAAAATGCATTTATTTGTAAGGCCACACCAAATCACTTTTTTGGTTAGCTTTATTCCAACATCTGAACATCTTTGAAACGATGAATCATTAGATTGAAGCACAAGAAACCAAACCTCCTCGCTTTAGTTCACGTGATCTCAGTCGGATAGACACCTCGTGGACGTATCTATGACATATATACCCTCGCTACGCTCTGGTTTATATGCCAGAGATACGTCCACTCGTTGTCTCTCCTATACTTAAATGTGTGAAATATAAAAACCCTCACAAACATTGTTTTCATTTCTTGAGTTCATATGCATTGCAAAATTAAATTCAAATACAGGTTTAATAACTGTAAATAAAAAGGGTTGGTTGGTGCATTTGTATCGAAAGTTATCTTGAATGCAAAATATTGAATCTGAAAAAAATGGCAAATGGCAAATACACTTTAATACGTTTGAAGAGAAGTTACTGCACAAACAATGACAATGTTTCTACCAAAGTTTTTTTTTCTATAGTCCAATAAGAAAAAATCTTCTTCCTCAGAAATGTGTCCATCTCCCCAAATCTCCCTCTATCTTGACCAAATGAGCAAGTGTTCTTGCGCTTAAAATTACCCTTTTTTTGTTATTAACATAAACTATTTTATTCAAATTGACGCTATTAGCTTAATTGTGATGACGTTGTCACTTGATATTCTTGGTCTTTGAAATTTGAGATTTGAAATGCAATCGTAAATGTTATATATAGTAGTTTCGATGTGATTTTCCTATTAGTATCACATATCACTAAACAGCTGATAACAGATGATAAGCAGATGACAAATAAATTGAATACTTTATAGTTTATCAGTTTACAAAATTCCCTTTATCAATGATTCTTTCTTGTATTTAAATCAGATTAGTTAACATTTGGTTCTATTATAATTTAATGGTAATAGGATTTCTTTTTCATTTAAGTTTCAACACCAAAATATCATCAGTTTTGTCTTGACATATCAGAAGGGATAATGTCCTACTGTAAAAGTGCATTGATTGTGGGCAGGACACATCATCATTCTTGTTGGCCAGTGTAGCCAACTTTTGTTTGCCCTGACTGTCCACCTGTCCACTAGGGGACACACACACCTGTGTGGCGATCAAGGTCCTTATCAACCAGTGTAGCGATCACTTCGCCCTGCATGTTCACCGTAATCAGTTTGTTTTCATTATAATTCGTGATGTAAAGTCTGGAAGGGCTCACTGCAACTCTATACCAACCCAATCCATCTGCTTTGTAGATCTCCCTTACCCTCTGACCAGCCAGTGTGTACTGGTACACTGTATAATCGGACGCTATATACAGGTGCTCTGCCATGTATGCCACATGGTTACAGTCATGGGTCACCTGAAATAGAACTCATGATTACTTCCATATGATATTATACATACCAACCATATAAATAGTTATTATGATAATTATATATCTATTGGTTGCAATTATGGTCCAGCTGAATATAACACATGTTTACCTCCATGTGATACTTATATAAAGTTACAAAATTTATAGTACCAATGAAAGTCGCGAGAAAAAAAGTCTGATAGAAAAAAATAGACAAACAGTAGTTCAAATCATCATATTAACATCACAACTTCCATTCCTTAAATGCACGGCATTTCGGCAATTGCGATTGTCATCCGATGAACGCAACATCTTCGGATATACTCGGATCGCGAATGATCGCGTTTAATTATACATGTACATTGAATATTGTTTATCTTGTTATTGTTTTTATTGTGTCAGCAGGCCACAAAAAATAAAGCAACGCGGGGTTATTTTTATAGAACCAGAATGGGGAGTCATTATTTTATAGCGGGGGGAATACTTTATATAAAAGGAGTCACTTTTTTAAGAATTATGACCGGGGTCGTAATTCTATGGGGGTCAACGTTCTTTCTTACATCTGCATGCCATAGAATAAAAGCGTAGTCTACACACGTTGTAAGCAACACAAAATAGCCTACAGTTTCGCGTAAAGAGACCTGCTTAACCTGTTTATATAACTGATAACGCACAAGTCTAAGTTTATCGAAAAGGACCTGTACCACTTCGAAATCGATTGTAAACAGCTGTCCGATCGAGACTATGAGTGACTGTATACCACCAATCAAAAAGATTAATATGATGTGGGGGATCTAGTCACACCATACAGCTATTAGTTTTGCAATTAAATCAAAACGATGCAAGACAGTTGGGGTGTGCGACAGGAGTCCTGATTCATTGTTGGCTTAACATGTAAATGAGCTGTTCGAAAAGGCTTTGAGTCAATTTGTGTAGAGTACCGTTAAGAGATATAATTGAGGTCAAAATTGACTTCCCTATAAAATAATGACTCCCCACCACGAATACTACTACTGCTACTACTGCTACTGCTACTGCTACTGTTACTGCTACAGCTACTACTTCTACGACTACTTATAGTATAATGATGAAGCTTTATGATAAAATTTATCATTTCTTCATTCAATTTGATTAAAAGTGTATTCGCCCTTCCAAGATAGCGGTACCTTTTGAAGTATTTTCGACAACCATAGAATCACGAACCCGGCCATTATCATTTAAAAAGAAAACATCCCTGACATCGACTGCTCAATGTAAAGTCCATACAGAAAGTTCTGTAACAAGAATTAAGGTTGTAAACGACAGCGATTTTGATACAATTAGTAGGGTACTGAGTGTTGAGGTAAACAGTTGTTGTTTTTTTTGCTTTTAAATCTCATTGTATACTGAAAACATTATGAAACGATATATAGACTTGCCATCAAGTTGGTTAAGTCGATGTTTGAAATTAATTATATGAGAGTATATAATTATGGCGGGATGACATGTTAAGGTTAGGGGTATGTGGCGAAAGATGTTTAATCCCAATGCCAATAAATAATGATTTCTATTCATTTTGACATAATTAATTCAAGATGAGTTTCTTTTGTATGCTTAAAACTACGTCAAATCCGTTATATCAATTTCAAAACATAAATATTGGAAAACATATTAACATTTTTGACATATTTCATGAACCAATAGCCATATGTTCCACTGTTACTCAAACTTATTGTTTAGCATTGATGATATAATCGTATGTGGAAGGAGTGGTGCATATCACCTTTCCAGTTTTAAAATTTGGTAGAAATGGTCGGATTTTTTGGCATTGACCTTGTGGAAAATTATCGTGAATTATATCCCTCGAAATAATCATAATTCCTATAAATAGTATGCTTTATTTTCAAATATTTGTCTGAATTAATAAAAAATATCCTATATCAAGGTGAAATCCGGAGATGGTCATCGACTGATTTTGATGCAAAGCATCAAAGACTTCGCGAATGTTGTTAAAGCATTAATAAAAGGAAGCAGATGCAGTTTACTGGCATACCAAGTTTGAGGTACCTAGATACAAGCATTCTTCAGTTATTGATAGAAATCGGATTTTCAGCTCAAGGTCACCCTTGCTTTCAGCGTCGAAATAGTAAGAGCGCTGGCCATGTAGAGGGACCTCTGCCAAGTTCGAGGTCTTTAGGCATATGCGTTTTTCAATTATTGATAGGAAACATTGTTTTTTTTAGGCTTACGGTCACAAAAACCTTGGCCTATTGCCAACTGACCTCAATGCTTACATTCGGAGCTCCTCGGTCATTTTATCGAAAACAACCTCGGATGTATGCCGGTACATCAGTTGAAGTAGTTCGTAAATTTTTGAATTATATCATTAATTAAATATATTGTTTTAGAGTTGTAATTATTGATCTAAGTTTAAATTGGTTGCCAGTGAAGTGAATCATTGTAAACAAAATTAAGATTTCCACGAGAAAATTCATAAAGTTTAACTGCTTAAAAAATACTACGCGATCTACTTACAGCGGACTTAAACGTGCCACTTTTTGAATATGTAAACAGTCCAATTACATCCGAGGTTGTTTTCGATGAAATGGCCGAGGAGTTCCGAATGCAATGCTTAACTCAAACCGAAAGTAGGGTGGTGCTAAAACCTGGTACCCAGTATCACGTTCAAGTGTTACCGCGATATTATCAGATGACAAATTAAAGGGGCTATGCGCAAGATGGTCCTTAAATCGGCATAAAAACGGCATATACATTATTACCTCAAAATAATCCCATATTTGTCAATACAAACTAGTTTGTAACCGATATTACATCATTTTAGATGATTATAAGAATATATACGGATCATTGTGTCACCTCACGATCCTTCTTAGACGAATGTCCCCGGTTGAAAATAGCGCGGAATGCAAAATCACGTGATCGTTTCACTCAAATCAACCATCAAGATGGCGTCGTCAACTTCAAATAACCAGGAAGTAAGTGCTTACGTGATGTTTTCTATTGTTTCTTTATTGCTATTGTTATTCTATTATGTGTTGTTGTTTTTTCACAGTAATAGATAATAACAAAATATTTCAATTATTTCCTTATGGAAATTTTGCTACCCTGTACAGTGTACATGCTGGTGCATTTGTAACAATTTGTAGCCTTCTTCAAGTTAAGGGGCCATTTCAAAACCTTTGAAAAAAAAAAATTGTACATTAAGTTTGACAATTTTCAGTACTGAAATGCTATAAATGTCAAACTACTCATTCCATTTAGTTAATTATATATATATATATATATATATATATATATATATATATTATATATATATATATATATATATATATATATATATATATATATATATATATATATATATATGTGTGTGTGTGTGTGTCTTGATGTAGAGTTGCCCAAACTATCATTTAAAACAAGTAAAGAATGGACATCATGGACATCACCAATACCGATCAATATTACTTAGATTCTGTGAACTATACATTTAATTCAACAAACTAAGTATTCTGCCAGGGGTTGTTTGTTTATCAATTACTTTTAATATTGAATATCTATAGGAAATGGAACAGCCGGTGTCTCCAAGGCAAATTAGAGGAAAACGTACTCGATTGTCATAATTGGAGTTGGAAGAAAATGAATATCCAAATGATGTAAAAGTTCCTTATACGCGCATTATTGTGGCTAGAAGAATACGAAACTCAGGTAAACAATTTTCTTCAGTTCATAATAACAATCTTGCAGACCAGCATAGAACACACTGTTATCATTCAAAATTAGGCAAACAAACAGTAAATAAAAAAATATGTATTCCAAATGTAGCATATAGAGATAGTTAATTTTTGTACTTGTAGTCTCGGTTTTGGAACTTCTTCTTTCGCTACAGCTGATTTATAATGAATCAGGATGGGTCAATATTATAAATGTAAGGAAATACAAGGTGGCGCTGTAAGCCAACACTAGGAAGGTATTGGTCAGTGATTTGGTCGTGATTTAAATAGTTTTAAAACAGTTTTTGATGGATTATGTTTGTAAACAGATAATGGGCGATTGTTTATCCGTATAAGAAATGTAATACTAATTTGATTGACTTATATATTTTTTTTAAATGTAAAATGTTTGTGTATATCATATTGATATAACAGTTGTGTTTTATTTTTAAAATGTATTCACATATTAAAAACAAAATATGTTTAAATTGATTCCAAAAGTGTGTATTATGATGTTCATTCAGTTGACTGTCCATATGCCTACTCAAATACAAAGTGTAAATGTATATGTAACCTACATATATATATAGTTAGTCATGAGTCATTTCCTTTCAAAGTCTGCATATAATAGCAATCCTAAAGCATTCATAAGAAGCGTTTTGTTATCTTTATATACCTTTAGACTTCAGCAATTGATTTTGAGATGATATTTTATTTATACAATTTAAAAGCTAACAAACCGTCTCTGACTACATGTACAACATTGGCGAGTAATCTTCTCAACATTTTTGAGTTACCCGTCAATATAGTTCAGTAAACCCGTCAATATAGTTCAGTACACCCGTCAATACAGTTCAGTAAATCCGTCAATATAGTTCAGTAAACCCGTCAATATAGTTCAGTAAACCCGTCAATATAGTTCAGTAAGTCATCATCATGGTGTATGTACCCAAGGGGTTATGACTTTTCACACAAACAAGCGTTCTTTTGACCACAATCCGTGTCATCCAATTGATTTCCATGTTTTTTCCATTACCATATATTCGATTGATTCGGTCGGTCTTGGAGCCAGAGGTCATCTTGGCTCATTGGAATTGCTTGTCCTTCCAACGTTGTCCATGCTCCTGCGACAATGTAATTTTACACATCAATACGTTTGTGATAAATGTATTTATTTTAACAAATGCTTAACTTGTGTTTGTGCTTAACTCTTCTTTTGCATTCATTTAAATATGATACGAAAACATACCCAAATCACTTGATACATTGTGCATTTACAATAACTGATCACTTCTCATGGTATACAATGTATGATCATAATCAAATCACCGGAGACAGTGTGTATCTACTACAATTATTAACACACTACACGATATACAATATATGATCATAAAGCATGCTATTATCTGACATAAAAAACGTAATTCTTTGAAAATCGTTCGAATTAATAAAATATTTTATTGTGAAAATTATAATTTTTAGATATAGTATTAAATTTATAACCTGGTGCAAAGAGATCCTCGGCATCAGTGTAACTCCCATCTAACCACAGATGAGGATTTTCTATTTCTGGATAAATGATGAGCTACACAGTGAGAATATGATATAATATCTAAATCAACTTGCAATCAGAGTTCATACATCATTCATAGCATATTAAACAATATAATAGCTATGTTCTTTTAAACGGTTGCAATGACAATGCGTTATATTGTTTAAAAAATTATGAATGAATATTACCAGCTCTTAGATGCCATTTACTCACACCCGGACATTGAACACTAAGAATGTCAATGCTTCACCTGGACATAAACCACATTGTGTGTCAAAACATCACCTTCATTTTTAACATTTAAGAGTGTCAATACCCCACATTGAACACTGAGAGATTCAATACCTCACAGGATCAATGAACACTGAGAGTTTCAATACCCCACCGGAACATTGAATACTTAGAGTTCCAATACCCCACCAGAACATTGAACACTGAGAGTTTCAATACCCCACCAGAACATTGAACATTGAGAGTTTCAATACCCCACCAGAGCACTGTATTCTGTTAGTTTCAATACCCCACCAGAACATTGAACACTGAGAGTTTCAATACACCACCAGAACATTGAACACTGAGAGTTCAATACCCCATCAGAACACTTAACACTTAGAGTTTCAATACCTAAGCAGATCATTGAACACCTAGAGTTTCAATACCTCACCTGGATAATTAATGCTTAGAGTGTGAATACCTCACCTGAAATTTGCACACTTAGAGCTTTAATACTCGATCAGAACATTGAACAATTAGAGTTTCAATACCCCACCAGAACATTGAACACATAGAGTTTCAATACCCCACCAGAACATTGAACAATTAGAGTTTCAATACCCCACCAGGACATTGAACACATAGAGTTTATATATCTCACCTGAACATTAAACGCTTAGAGTGTGAATACCTCGACTAAAAGGTGCACATTTAGAGTTTGAATACCCGACCAGAACATTGAACACTTAATATCTCACCTCGACATATTTCTCTTAAAGTATTTAAACCCAACGTGGCCATTGCAAATACGTTTGTATACTCACCTGGACATTGACCAAGAGTTCCCGGAAGAAGTTCATCTTAACGGGTGTAAGATTAGCGGGAAGATTCGCGTGGCTAGTCAGACAATTGTCCCAAGCTGCAGAGTTATTCTTAACGTTCTTGCTGAAAAGTCTGAATGTAACGGACAATTGGAAAGCATTAACGTTATCATATTCAACTCTTTAATGTCTACCATTTATTCCAAAGAGCTTATATTTATATTAATAAACGATTTTTATGGGGTTTTTTTTAACCCTAACCCTATCTTAATCCTTTAACGATGATAAATGTGAGATGAGGCCGTTCGATTTGTAAATTTAACATTGTATAATATATACATAAAATGATTTAGGCTCCCTAATGTGTTAAATATTTGTTTACACGAAATGAAAAATAAAACATTCTAAATTAAAAAGCTTACACATTAACAGAAACTAAATATGGTATAATGATATGGGTCAACTTATATTCAGTACCTGAAGCGTGTATTTGAACCGTCTACCAATACATTTGTGAAATTACCAGTGTTGTGTACTTTAAACGCGCCCTGGCCGGTTAAGGATTCTAGTGACGTCATATTATCATGTCCACCGAAAACATAAGACAAAGCCTGAACGTAGGTAGATATATTTCAACTTCATTAAAAAAGATATATCAAGTAACATTCACATTATTAAAAAAAGATGATTGTGGCGAGCAGTTAATAATCCAAACAATATATGTTATTTGATTTATATAAAGTACTGTTGACAAATGCTAAACTAGTTTTTGTAAACTACTAAATCCATGGAATGTGCAAACACGTTTGAAGCAATTAAGACCACATTAAAGTTTATGGTATAGAATAAAAGATTTTCAATTATTCAACACTTTCCAATGCAATTTAGAGAAAATACGTATGTTCTTGCAAATGGGACACCAACTTCCAGTATTGAGAACAGAACTATGATAATAATTATAATCAATCATATACTTCCGGCACGGATCGAAATTCCTACCCTCGAATCTAAAACAATGCTTTCTGAGTTACCGGTCAGGCAAAATCACGACGGTCGGATTTTTCGAACTGATCGGAGACACTTGAGTGATACTTTCTGTTGCATATTTTACATTTTCCATTTGTTCCAGAACTAACGTATAATAAACAGTTTTTTTTTAATTTCAGCAAATAGCGCGCGTGACTTTTTTATTGTCCTTATGATGCATATTAAATTTAGCTCATTGTTGACTTCAAATCGTTTCTCCAACACAACGCCATTTTATGATATATATGTTTAGAAAATATTTTTTTTATACAGTTGTGCCTTTCAATTGTAATATGTTAATTTCCATTAAACTATTTAATAAAGTAAATAAGAAGCGGCACATTTTTGCTCCTCTCATTCCGCATGCGGGATCCAGGCTGAACATTCCAGGACGGCTGTTTAAACCTGAAATCTCTGTTAAGCGTGCGTGAAAAAATTATCTTGCATTCCAATGGAATATTGGTATCGCCCGGTATATTTTGGTGTTTATTTTCAAGAAATTTAAACAATACAGTCAAATAAATAAATGTTTAAGAAGAATAATACTAAATTTCTCAAAATCCGTCCGTATGCTATGTTTCATGAACTATTTGACGTCAAATGCTATTTCACATTACTACGCGTATGACTCCGAGAAACAACGAAGCACACGCGTGTTGTTGAAATGTACCACACTACGTATCTAGAAGCATTCTTTAATAAAATTCGCAAGAAAATAGCCAATTGTGTTGTTTTCCAAAAAAGTAATGATACCCGCGTTAAGACTTGTTAAAAGCTGTTGAATTTGACCTTGTGCGGTTATTCCAGAGTGTTTCAAAACACGTGAAGAAAGGAAGCGTTATGTTATGACTTACAACCTAAATTGATTATTTATCTCATAACACACACCACCAACTACCAAAAGGCTATTCAGTAAGAAGACGTCAATAATCATCTTAGACAGCTTATTCGCCCCGCTCATCATTATATAACTTACAACCTAAATTGATGTTATCAGTAACCCTTCAACAGGCAAACTGCACTTACCTCACTTATATCCCTACTTTTCTAGAAACACATAACGAATGCCGCGTTCGGCAATTTCTAAAGACCAAAGCTATGTAGACTACTATTTCATACATGAAAGAGGACCTATTTCTACAACATTAATTTGTTACAAATAAGATAATGCGTCAAACCCGATAACAATGTATACGTCTATTTTCTTGCAAAATAGATGTCGAGAAGTAATATTCTATACAACAAAATGCTTGTAACTACAAAACTTATACCAACAAAAACACCATCAACATAAACGACCTCAACAACTACAGCAACAACTACATTAGTTACTACTTTAAGCGGTAAGCGCAGTGGTTAGCGCCCTCGCTTCTCACCTAGGCGACCCGGGCTCGATTCCCGGCCTCAGCGCATGTGAGTTTGGTTTGTGGTCACCAAGCCGGACAACTGGTTTTTCTCCGGGTTCTCCGGTTCCCCCAACAACACAAGACTACACTCTCGCGTAACATCGTGCCAACGAGAGTGATAAATATAATGTTGTTATATATAAGTTGTTTCACAATCGTTGTAATATAAATATTTTTAAACTAAGGACATATTAACATTATTTGAAAGTCACCTTCTAGATCATTGGACTAACAAATAGAACAATAATTTTCATTTCTAGTTGTCATTTGCAAATCTACCGGAATCTAAATGAAAGAGCAGACATATAATCGTAAGGCATGTGGTTAAATGTTCAAGTTTTGTTCGTAATCTCATGAACTTTCAATAATATTATGATATTTTAGAAATAAACGGTTTATAACAAGTTAATTGGTTGTTGTTTTCCTGAACAGTGATTTCATATTTTCGTACGGGTAAGAGTTTATTTTAAACAACTGTTAATCAAAACAATAAGGATAATTTCAATTGATAACTGATATCTAAGTCGAAACAGAACCCTGAACATTGAATATTAACGCTCATAACCATCGTTTTCAGGCCCTGAATTCATCAATAGTTTATGCCCCACATACATGAGCTAAATCGTGAAAACACCGATTGAATAAGTATTTATTTTGTAATAAGTATGTGAATTGTCTGTTCCATCAATCTTCTAGCATAGGAATATAGAATCCAAATAACTATGAAATAAAACAATTAATCCTCCTAAGATAAAATTCAAATGAGGTAACAAAACAGGTCATTAAGCTTAACGTTCAGACTTATACATAATCCAGAATGATCATAAACTAAATAACTGAACGTTGATTTGTACAGCCAACACATAGCACTTCATGCAAGGTTTGATTTAAACTGAATTCGTCTTGACGGAAAGATCCTTCGGGAGCATAAGGGAATCCAAAGTTTGAAAGAAATATATATTTTGTCTGATTTTAATCAACTGTTCCTTTGATTTACAGAAAAGAACATTGCAACAATATAAATGGTCTCTCCCACTAGTTTCAGTGGTTTTTGGTTTTCAAGAAGCGAATCACGTTTTATGATTCAAAATTAAGGACAAGTTTATAAACCAAAACAACACTTATGTAGATGTACAGGGCGACTCTTTACATTTTTAATACCAATAATCACACAGTGGTTACCTCCTTCGCCATACAATGCATCACTGCCTCCTCGTATTGCAGAGGCGACCATCAACATCAAGTGACGATATTATTGTATTTCCTTTCATGACAGTTTTTACTTTTTAAACAATGTTTGACAATGGACTGTAACTTAAATAATGCATATATACGTATGAAAAACTGTTTTCTTAAAATTAACTTATAAAGCCTAAATCCAGCTGTTTCGTTGATGGCAGAGATTTTTTTTGCGTGTCAAGGGAGGTAACTATGTAACTACATTGCTGTCACGAAGAATTTAACACCAGTTTTAGTCTAAGGAAGAGACCCTTCGGACGTTGAATAATATCCTAATTATGTAAACAGCATATACTATTTATTGACGATAATGATAATTGGCTTCACATAATCAAACAACACATTTTTTTTTTAAATATGTTAACTTGACCGCTTAATGCGAAAATGTCACATTGAAAAGTGTTGAAATGCATTAAAAAGAATAGGTTAAGTTAAGGTAACCTACAAATTTTTAACATTGTTGTTGTGTCTGCTCACAATGCGTGTCGTCTTCATAAGCAAACTGAAACTCCCGTTAACTCTTGACCAATCAGAATAGAGATTCCCCTTTCGGGCAAAATGATCCTATTTGAAATGGTATCCAACCACACTTTAAAACAGACAGATTTTCTTTCGTATCTCTGTTCGTTTTTTTTAATTAACAATCCTGTGACAGCATCTTCTCGTTGCATCCGGACAACATTACCTTTAACAGTTGACAATATGTTAACAAGAAAACTTCTCGTCAAATTTAAATTCTGATCATCAAGAGGGTTAAGTCAATAAACTTCCATTATATCATATTCGACAGTGTTCGCTTTGTTTTTGTTCAATAACTATCTATAACATATGATGGGTAGTACGCGGAGGTCTAACCGTGCAACAATAAGTAGCTACTGAATATCGAAAGAGAAAGTGCCCATCGATTTCTTTGATCCATTACCATAATCTTTAAATGGGGAGTTTTTTGTCCTTCTTTGTCCTTTGAATTCATCCCTAATCCAAACATAACAGCTGAATTCGATGCTAGAGCGGCTTTGGACCATTTTTCGCTAGGTTTGTTTTTTCCGTACCACTCTGTGTACCGCACCCTTATGGATTCCGTTCATTATATGGTGGAGAGTCACCTAAAATCATTGGACCATCCCCTTCTTGCCGCGGCACATAGGGCTTTGAAGAAAAGACTCACTAGATTTACTCCGAATCGCATGTTGCTTAGTCTTAAAGTAGCTTTTCCCCAAACAATCGTGGATAAAGGCCTAAAAATGGTGATTATTTGAAACAATTTATTGTCATGAATTGGCTGACGCTCATGCAATTTCACGGGAGAAAGGGAAACAAACTACGGAGGTCATGTTATGTGGTTATGATCTGATCGGAGATACGATTAACATTGTCAACAATGCAGGTAGAAATCGGCGAGGTAATAGGTTAATGGTCACTTTGAAAGGTTCTGAGTCGTTTCCAGCCTATTGTACAAAGTAAAACTGAGCTCAATCGAAGTGATAGAAATTCATAATAAATATAAAAAAATATTCTTGTCGTAATCTTCCGGTCTAGTTTGACAAGAGAAAACATTTAAAGGATATGTTGACGTTTCTGTAAAGTTCTGTGGATTTTTGTGGCCACTTATCTATAAATGGGTATAAAAACATTTACCAAAGCTAATATTTCTCAACTGCACACAAATCATATGCGTTTTTGTTTATATCATCCATATAAGTAATACTATTAATTAAATATTAAAAATATATTTGCATCATCCTATATTGTGCACCTTGAAATAACGACTAATAGCGACAAGCTACTGAAAGAGCAAACATGTGTTTAGTCTGTTCGCATTAAACAGTACAAAACATGCAAACACTTTTTTGCACTGGTCAAGAATTACTTGTTTTCCTTGACGGTTTAGACCATCATTTAATATGTGATCACAGATAGGTTCGATCAAGCATATAAACAGTGTTTTTTAGAATATATGCTTTAAAACACCATTTTGCAGGAAAACCTAAAATAAATAAATAAGAATAAACACACTTCCTTTTTACTGATGATCTACAGTGGATGTGTAAAAAACGGTTCCTATATCGAGTGGGTAATTAACGGGTAAACTACCTCTTCCTTCCTTTTATCGATAGTTTGGTTGTTTTCCCTTTGCCTGTGTCAATTTTTCCTATCTGTCAATCATTGCTATTTTTTACAAAAAAGACGTCTGTGATGCTCATGATTGTCATCGTCTGGTAATTCTGCCATATTTTCTCTCAAGTGCCGTGATTATCCCACGGATGAAAACGATCATCGTTTTGGAGGGAACAAATTAAGATTGTTATAAATTACTACATTTGTATTAATATCATAGCTTATGTGTCATTCTGTTCTATGTCATTGACGCTGACCCTGGGCCTTGGAACGAGTTCTATGTTTAAACCTTCAACAACTGGACAGCTTAAATGCTTTCTCAAAGGGTAAACACATTTACTATATCACACGTATCTAAAATATATGCATGCATAAGCAAAAAAAAATGCATTTCAATTAAACGACACTAAAATAAAAATAAAACATAAAATAACACTTATTGAATAACCCGTTATGACGAGCAAAAATAATGTTTTGCCGCCAATCTGAAATCCATTCTATTATCCAATAAAGCACATAACTATAACCTGTATCAAACTTGTCAAACAAGCATTTCAATAGCGCAATAATACCGTAAACCCAGAGCACAATAAGCGCATCGTGCATTGTATGGATACTTTACAAGTTTTCGGCGGTAATGAATACCTGCCTTATACTGCGAAATTCATTAAATAATTACAGGTGAACAACGTGAAATCAAGGATATGTTCCATTATGGCAGAAAGTGAGGAAAATCAGGAAAAAAGGGATTATAATGATTGCGTTAGTGGTAAGATGAGCAAAGACGAAAACATTGTTTGTCAACCCTGTAAAGAAGATGGATTACAGCTGCCAGCTGTGAAATTTGTACTGGTTGTGCAGATCACCTTTATAAAACATGTGTTGAATGTCACCAAAGGGCAAAACCATTCAGATGTCATGTTCTTGTTCCGTCAGGTAATATACCTGAAAGGAATATGTAGTGCGAAAGTAAGTAAAACGAAATTTGCAAGTTGCATGAGGGTAAAACGATAACACCATTCTGTAACCAACATCAGCAACTCTGTTGCTCAACATGCATAGCATCCGGCCACTCAATCTGTGTAAGACTTGATATATTAGAGGATAATGACGTTGATAAATGGAGAGTACTTAAAGCATTTACCAACAAACTTCATGAACTGAATAGTAAATACGAAGCAAGAAAAACGACAACGAGAGAAACAGCGGAACGTATAAATAAGTCTGCTACAGATGCAACATTGAGATGGGATGAGTTGAAAAAGAAAGATGAAGAAAACGTCCAGAAGATAGAGAAGACATGCGAAACAGTTCTACTCGAGATTCGATCTTTTAAACAGGCGTTGACAGAGACTCAAAAGGCACAAGACAAAACACAAGTGTTTACTTTGTTGAAAACATTTTCAAAACGCGTTGACTTCATGGACAAAATCTCTGCAAATATTGAGTCTGCTGTTCAATTCGGTCGATATTGTATTATGAAACAACCAACAAAGGCCTTACTGATCGGGAAAATAAATATTGCGGCGACAGTAAATAAAACTAGAACGTGCCTTCTAAGTTGTGATACTTTAGCAGTAGCTGTCCAGGACAAAGAAAAAATGATACTAATAACAAAAATCGGCGCTGATCCAAAATATATTTAAAACCGTGCATTTGTTGACATGAAAGCATCGTATCAAGGAAAGTTGTTTGCTTTACATGGTAGCACACAATCAATTTGCATGTACTCTATGCCTATTGAACATCCCAATATGTTTATCATCATGCCGTTACCGTCTACTGCTACAAGTGTTCAGTGCTACAAAGAAGTGATTATAGTACAATTTCAGCACTAGGGAGACATTGTAGAAATGAGTTATTCTGGAAATACAGGAAAACACTAGCTAAAATTCAAGGTATTGGTCAATGTTTTACATTCCTGGTTTGAAGGAATTCACTAAAAATGGGTCTGTCGGAGTATTGGTTGAAACTGGAGCTACGATATGCAATAAATCAGACATGGTATATGATGCAGGCAAGTTCTTCGTTGTCGGAAATAAGTCTAAAAGTGTGTTAACTGACCATCGTAGGAATGTATATTACATTGCGATGAACGGCGATTCAGACATTTTCTGGGCGCGATTTAGGATTTAATCCGATGCGTCTTGCTTTTGACAACCAAAATCGTTTACTTTATACTGGTGGTCATAAATTCAGAAAGAAAGAAAATGAATGTGTGAAATGATCATATTCGAAGAACACGAAGAATCATGCAACAGCTATTACATTAAAACATATATCTCACAGGGGAAAACAATTAGTATAATAGTACATGAATGTGTGTGTTTGTTCGGTAATTTGACCTTAAAAGGGTAAAATTGCTTCTGCAGTATTAAGAAACAGGAATTAATAGCATGTAAATCAAACTGCGGCATTCAATCGTCAGAGATTATACAACAGTTTGGCCAAAGTGCTGTTGGAGATCCATACTGGAAAGTAGTTAACAACAGCATGTAAATCAAACTGCGGCCTTCAACAGTCAGACATTATACAACAGTTTGGCCAAAAAAGCTGTTGGAGATCAATACTGAAAAAGTAGTTAACAACATCATGTAATTTGAACTGCGGCCTTCAAGGGGCAGACATTATACAACAGTTTGGCCAAATAACTGTAAGAGATCAATGCTGAAAAGTTTTTAACAACAGCATGTAAATCAACTTGCGGCCTTCAACCGTCAGACATTATACAACAGTTTGGCCAAATAATTGTAAGAGATCAATGCTGAAAAAGTAGTTAACAACATCATGTAATTTAAACTGCGGCATTCAAGGGTCAGACATTATACAACAGTTTGGCCAAATTACTGTAAGAGATCAATTCTGAAACGTAGTTAACAACAACATGTAAATCAAACTGCGGCCTTCAACCGTCAGACATTATACAACAGTGTGGCCAAATAACTGTGGGAGATCAATACTGAAGAGTAGTTAACAATAACATGTAAATCAAACTGCGGCCTTCAACAGTCAGTGATAATACAACAGTTTGGCCAAATTACTGTAAAAGATCAATACTGAAAAGAAGTTAACAACAGCATGTAAATCAAACTGCGTCCTTCAACCATCAGACATTATACAAGTATAAGTGTGGCCAAATTACTGTGGGAGATCAATACTGAAGAGTAGTTAACAATAGCATGTAAATCAAACTGCGGCCTTCAACGGTCAGAGATTATACAACGGTTTGGCCAAATTGCTGTTGGAGATCAATACTGAAGAGTAGTAAACAATTGCATGTTAATTGAACTGCTGCCTTTTACTGTCAAGACTGGATAACAATTTTGCAAAATTTTACTGGTGATCAATATTAAGAAATCAGCAACAATAGCATGTATATCAAATGAACATTTCAAATGATCTTTATAATGATACTGCAGTTTTACAAAAAGAAATGAAACATAATTGTACATAGTTAGCTACATATTTACTGATTGTGTTTAAATTCACACATACAAAGTTAAAATAATGTCCATTAAATAGCATACATGTGTTTAAAAGCAATCTGTGTATTAATGTGCACATCGTGTTAATATTGGTGTCAAAATGCAGAAAGTTTAGATATGAGGAGTGCAAAAGTTGTTGTGTCAATGGTTGATCAAATAGATAAAAATGCACCTGTTCAAAGTTTGTTCAACATGTTCGAAAGTTAAAATACTAAACTGAGCAAAGTTGGTGCGTCATTATTTATTATTTAAAGAGTGATTAGCTCCTGTGCAAAGTATTTGTTAGCAAAAATCGAAACTTCAAATACAAATTTGTGCAAAAGTGGTTGAGTCAATAGCCAATATTAGGGATTTGCACTTATGCAGAGTATTTGCACCTGTGGGAAGTATTTGTAAACAAAAAGCGAAAGTTCAAATACTACGGTTTGCAAAAGCTTCAATATCAATGTATAGCCGTAAGAATTGATTTGCACCGGTGGGAAGTATTTAAAAACAAAAAGCGAAAGTTCAAATACTAAGGTTTGCAAAAGTTGCAATGTCAATATATAGCGGTAAGAAGTGATTTGCACCTGTGGAAATTGCTCAAACTTCTTTAAATTTTAACTAATTTCGATACTTTATAATAACAACAGCATTAGTGATCATAAATAAATAAATAATTTGTGTTGAAGTTGAACTTCTTTAATTATCACCATAACTAATTTCGATAAAATTTGAAATATAAACCCTTTATTAGGCACTTTCCAATATATATACAAAACAAAATATTAATTAAATTAAATGAGTTAATTTTATACGTGGATTTCTCTTCTCGAAATCTGGATTTCACCTCGATTTCCGATATATTTATGAGAAATTGCTTCTTTATCTTTTTAACAATTTCAATAACATTTGAAATATAAACCCTTTGAGGCACTTTCCAAGTTGTTTACAATAAAGTAAAATTATTAATTAAGATAAATGAATTATGAGCGAGCCTAATCATTATACGTTATTGCATGGTCATTGCTGAACAGACACTGTACATTTTGAATTTGAAATGAAATAATGTGTGACTCAAATCATTTGGTTCCTAAGTAATAAAAAATAATCTTTTTTCACCAATAATTTTTCCCATATTTTTTCAGGCGACTTATCGAAATTTGAACAATGTATGATATCACATAAAGTCCATTTCATATCTTATTTGATATATTCGGTTATTTGTCATCTCTTTCCAAAAATTGGCAACGATGTTATGATTCAAACGAATGTACGACCAAACACTTAATCATCTTTCGTTGCACAACAACCATGATTCAATGCTCAGGTATATCATTCACACTTCAACAACCCCTACCAGTTTTGTTCAAAACAGAATACATATGTCCATATTCGTATATATTTTGGTTTAAGTGTGATCTTGTCCTTACAAATGTTCAACTTATGTTTAACATTCTAAGAAAGATTTTCTATTGATGAAAGGAGATGTTTAGATGACATTCTAACCACTACTCCACTGAGCAAGTTAACGATAAAATGCATTTGATACGATTAGCTTTACTAGAATATCAAGTTAAGTACGTTAATTTGATAATTGGGTTTATACTTTGCTATTTATTACGTTGCTGATCATAATATGGTTTAAGTTTGAGTTAAATAACAAAAAATATTGAACAATTCAAAAGAAATTAAAACAATGAATGTTTGCAAAGTGAAAGTATAATGTCGCTTTCGCATTGGACTCAGAACAATATAACCTTTAAACATGAAACAAATGTAAACTATATATATAACGGGACCAGGGATAGAGATTAATTTAAATTTGTAGTAAGGACAAAGATGACAATAATGTTATTCGAAGGAAGAAAACTCAAAAGTATTGCTAATCCACCTTGACCTACGTTACTCGTTTCTCCCTGTTAAATGCTTCGTGTGCTCATTTACTTACTCTTTCATGAAAAATCGTGCAAATAGATATTTAAACAAACGAAAAGGTACGACTATATTTTCTAATTGTATTTATTTCAATGTTGGTTCAATACGTCAGATATGTATTTTTTTTAAAGGTTTCAGTGTTATGAATGTATCATTTCCCGAGTAGTGTTTAACCTGGTCTCAATTTATTTCTTTAATTAACATTGTTTTATCCCATCAATAGTTGTGTGTCCGCTTACCATATTCCCGTGCGCCATGCGTCCATGTTTTATTGCGCCAGGAGCCATACGACTGCTTTCCATATTCCCTTGTGCCATGTGTCCATTTTTATCACTAATGGAGCCATGTGACCTCTTACCATGTTACCGTGCGCCATGTGTCCATGCTATATCTCTCCAGGTGTCATGTGACCGCTTTCAATGTTCCTTAACGTCATGTGACCATGTGTTATCCTTCCATGAGTCATGTGACCGTTAGCCGAGTGTTTGTGTTCTGTATGTGTCATGTTCACGTGCATAATTTGAGCATGCATCACTTGCATTTCCCGTGCTACTCAAATTCTTGTTACTAAAATGTGTTCCTTTGTTATTCCTATGTTAATATTATTCAATTAAATGATGGTTCCCATTTTTGAAAGCAAATTCCCTTGTTATATCATTGTCCATTCAACTTGATATGGTTCAGGCAAATACCCTCTCTTTTATCCCGTTTGTGTATAAAACATATCGCCTAATCTTGTGGCAAAATGCTGATCGAAATAAATATAAAGTCAAATTTGTATTCATTAATTTGGCGGGCCTCAATGTGTATACAATCATTGAAGCACATTTATATGACGCAGAATTCAGAAGGAACATGTTTTTTTTTTATTTAAGTTATTTTTTAAACAAATGTAACACAATGACCCTCGCCAATCTGCTTAGGTTATTACTTGTTTCTTTAGCTACTAAGTGGTCAAAATGCCATAGCGTTATTTTCATTTGAGCTTCATTATCGTTACCGGCAGGTGTCAATTAGGTATCCTAAGAATAGATGGAAAGGTTAATCTCTTTATCATATGTTAATATCGACCCTAAGGCTTGAATAATAATTATCAAATGATCTGCTTTCTGATAAACTCATATATTACTTGGTGACGTCGAAGGTCTATCAGCAAAGGCCAAGGTCAACCGCTAATGGCTAATTTAATTACTGTCCAGAGATGAGCTTAATTACCTTGTTTACTAAAATCCTATCAAAGGGGTTTGGCCTAGTCCATTTTGACGTCACTAGACATATTGATTGACAAGCTCCTTTTTGTGGCGATAGCCAGTAAGATACTTTGAGTATGGTCACGTGAGGTCAAATATATCACCTGATATCATTAAACTATTAAGGAAAATTAGGAAACACTTCTGAATGGTCAACTGCAATTCGGGTCAATTGCGAAATATAAAAACACTTACCCAGAGCTTAAGATATAGTTTTTGAGTTTGGAGTCTGCTTCTCGTTAGGATAGTCGAAAATGTAACTGGGTTAAAATCTTCAGGTCTACGGACCGAGATCAGGCAGTCTGCCAGCTTAAGATCTCAGAGTCAGTTTTGATCTTGTTTAATGGAAGAAATTAATTGGAACGAAGAAATAAATAATTGCTAACAATAAAACTTGTATTATCGGACGTGGTTGTTTTGACTTTGTAACTATACGATAGAACGGCTTAGTGTATAAGACACGGTTTAATAGTGAGGGTGTTACACAAACAAGATTCCGCTGATTTGCGTGAGATCGAAATGCAAAAAAACAACACATGAACTAACATTGTTTGAGCTTTGATACTTTAAAATAAAAAGGTTAATTGTCAATATATTTTCATAAACAGCCGATATCCTAAGGCAGAAACACAGGAAATGGTTTTAATCATGAAGTCTATTTTGTGTAAAGATCATGTTAACGCTATTCATACGCGCTTAATATTTTAAAATTTAAAGGCAACAAATGGAAGGAATTAACGCACCATATCCAATTGTAATGAAGGTAAAAACAGTAACGTACACATTTACAACCCTTCAACAAATATTGCCATCAATTAATGTATGTAGTATACAAAAGTTATATTCAAAATGATCTTAGATTATTAATCATTACTTTGCTCCTTTTATCAAATCACGTTTATTAATGGTTTGAATATATAAGCACATTTATTTGACTCTGAAATTATGAGGCACTTATTTTCTATTTAAAAAAATCAACGAAATCGGATTCGGTTTATTTTTGTAGATAAGGAAAAAACACGCTTGTGATTCACATTATTGAAAAGGAATGAAAAGAGAAATAAATATTACCATATTTTCGCCAATACACAAACCAAATAAAATAGTGTAATTTTATTCATATTCAACATTTTATTATTAACGTTCGGTTGCAAGAGGAAGATTTAAACGAATGAGATATGCGTATAATGACAGTTGAAATATAACTATGTTTCGTATTTAACAAAGAAATAGCAAAACTGAAGCTTCCTTATATTATTAACCTTTCTTTATACATATGTAAATAAATTTTGAAATAACCAGAAGTGAAACTGACGCTCCTATAAAGCAGACGACAAACAATCAGCGCACCGTAAAGCAAACTGATCGCTAAAATATTTACTGACGAGCGGTTTTGCTATGGTAAAAATAAGGTGCTTTCCCCAAGCTTCTCTTTCATTAATTGTAATCAATAAATGTGCCGCACATTAACAAAACTAAAGTTCTTTGTCAGTGATGTTCTTTCATTAGCTTATGTCTTTTCAAAATGTTCCTATCACTTCAAGTGTCCAGGTAAATGATAGTCAGTGTCAAGGTTTGGTCTTTTAAGCACTTGTGTCGACAATTAATTGTTTAGATGGTGAAAACCTTTAAAATAGCTTTTTTAAGTTGTTTTCGCCTTTTACGTTCATCGAAACAGTTATAAACTGGGATTTAAAGACCATTGTATGCACATCTAACACAACAAACATTGATCTTTGCTTTGTTCGTATTAGGTATAGGAGAAGAAATATAAATACCATATTACATAGAGACTCTTAACAGGAAGCCTCAAATTTTGGACACAGAAATTGTCCATTGTTCTCCGACACTGTCTCATTATCATTTATCATTTCAAAGAACGAACGCCCCTTTTGGGACTTTTCGATAACAATATGAAAGTACGCTCTCACAAATGGGCGGAGGAGAAACTACACAACACCTTTGGCCGAAATAGCGAAAACTAGAATCAAAATAGTTCAAGACATGATACATAGCACCACAAAATACCATAGGACGGTAGTCAACAGCTTGTACACTTTGCAAATAAAAAGCGACTTTCAACCTACAGCTTGGCATTCTTTTACCTGAAATAAACATGATATTATTTTGCAAAACATATCATTAATTACGTTCAAACAATATAACCATTGTTAAAACGTGTTCGATGATCGTACGAAGGATAATGATTATGTAATCAATATTTGCATTTTCCTGTCACAAAACTTTAATTTGGAACATAATTATTTTTAATGAAAACATTTCCTATCATTTTTGTCCGTACAACTGTGTTTTTGTACGCCAATATCTATATCATTTGTTGAAAAATGTACAAATTAGGAATGTATAATATTAGTGTTCTTCTAATCAAAGACACGTAAACACGTTTTCATACTTTTTTCTCTATATTTTGAGTTTTATCTGATTCATTTCCCTCTCGCATGTTCTGCCAGTGTTTAAAACCCTCTAGAAGCTTGCTAGTAAAATCAAGACAGAATAATATGCAAAATTAGGTCTATCAGAATGTCTAGGCTCCGGCTTGATGTTAAATAATGGTTTTAGGTTGACATAGACAATGCACTTTTAATAAATACACGTTTATGAATGACTGAAACATTGAGACACATTTTTAAACAGAAACTATAAGATACATGTTTTTGTTGAAGAAAACATCGGCGACACATCACTCGGTTTATTTACAGAGACCAGGAAGTGACCTGTATGATGTGTTTCACATTATTATGACGAAGTGCAAAAACGTAAATAATAAAGCATTAACTCAATTTTGATCCCATAAACATATATATATAAAGTATGTTTAAACGACCGGCAGATGAGTTTAACGAAAGATATAATATACGTTTTGTACTTTATACAAACAAATCTGTGTTCACATAAGATTTACAGATCTGAATCAACTAACAGTAATTTAAACCTTATTTTGTTCTGTATATGAATTTCCAAAATCTAAACAGTCAGTTAAACTCAAGGTCCTATTAAGCGGACGACGAACGCTCAGTGCACCGTAAAGCAAACTAATCCTTAAAATATTCACTGAGGCGCGGTTTTGCTATGGTAGTTTGAAGGGTTTTTCCCAAAGCTTCAATTCCCTTTTCATTTATTTAATTTATACAAATTTGCCATAAAGTAGGAAATATACTTATGAAAATAAGTGTTTATCATCATATTGTGACTATTCGAAATGGTCTTAGCATTTCTTTTTAAGTATCCAGTTAGAAGTTAATAAGTGGCGGAGCTGACTCATGGCGTGATGATAAGAACAGGTGTCCCTAGACATTGAGGTATCTTTACCCCATCAAATCTTTGACACTCTTTACGGACACCTTCGAAGTATATTACGTTTTACGTATACGTATTACGTATTAACATGAACATATATCATTCATATTAAAACACAATAAAATTACCGAGAAAAGCAACAACTATACCAAATAATCTTTCGAAGGGCTTATTTGTCTGACACACTGACAGACCAACGATGGTCGAAGTAATGTCATTAATAAATGATACAGTTGGTTGCATTGGGCAGTCAGTTATACAATTCACTGGGGGCTAAAAACCAGTATATGCACATTTAACACAACACACTTTGAGCTTAGATGTGTTCGTATCAGGTCAATGACAAATATGGGCATCATTTCAACCTTTTTTCGGAGACACTTGACATGAAGCCTCCATAATTGGAGTGATTCTAAATTGATTCCGGACACAATTCCATAAACATTTCTCATTTCAAAGTACTTTAGGTGCACTTCTGATTTGTCGATACCGCTTTTGAAGTGCGCATACGTCAATGGGTTAAAGAGAAAATTTCTGACACCTTTGCCCAAAACAGCGCAAACAAATATCCAAATGTTTCCGGACACGATATAACGCAACTCAATATTTTAAAAAGTGTGTTTATGGTAGAAAATAAATGAAAGCGATTTTCAGCAAATGCAAAAACAGTCTTAAATTTTTGTTTACTTTTATAAAATGTTTTGTTATACATTTATCTATATTCTGTAGGAAAATAACAAAGCTTTTTGTTAAGAATTTTAAAGATTAGAAGATAAAACTCTATAGGGCTAGCCAAGCCGCTGGCTGTGAGACATTTTCCGTTCTTAAGTTTAATTATAGAATGATATGATTTCATATTCATCCTGGCAGTAAATTAAAGACACAAACTATATTTATCTCACCGCATAAACAAATACTATACAGTATGTTTAAACCCACTGGATACTAATTTTTCTAAATTTACTGTGCTTCAGATGATCGATTTGCAAGAAGAAAAGCAAAAACTTACATAGAATTGATATCGCTGTGTACAACTCATTAATTATACTTACTGGGTATGTCTACCATGTTCATTTTAAAAATAGCATCGGTATGCTTTCGACTCTCATCACGTGACGGCTTCACGTGACTTTCGCTTGCGCTACAATACAAACAAACATGTCACCGGCGGAGACGGCCAGTGCAGAATGAACAATTACTGCGAAAGCATGTCGCCGCAGTGCCCAACAGGTCAAAAGCGGTGATGACATAGGTCGTTGGAATTTTCTCAAAGTAAGTATTACTGTTGAAAATAACAGCGCGATGGTTAAAACTCATATTGACAGGTATGTTTAAGGATTTTCAAACGATGTCTCTATCCATGACGAAGACTAAGCACTTGATACAAATCAAGTTTGTTAATTATAATGTTATGTCAAGAATTTTTGTATAAAACCTTTTACTCCGATAAATAATTCAATTTGAGAACTACATTTTAGCTTTTCAATAAATGACAATAGTAGGTTTAAATTTCTCAACATCTGGCTGATTGCATTTCTGTTGAATTTTGTCATAATTTGATGTTTTGAAAATATGATATTTTGACGCTTATTTCACAAGCACCTTTGAAAATGGTGCTTTATGTTAATCTATCATGTTTTCACCAAGCAATTATTTTATAACTATCTAGTTATTTGGAGAAATATGTTTTGCACAGGAAATGACACAGATGCCTTTTGCCACCATGTCACAGCCCAGAGTAACGCCAGGACCAGCTATAAGATTGGTCACTGAAGAACCAGAACTATCTGCAATCTCTACTGGTAGTGAATCCAACCGGCAAGTTCTTACTTTAAATCTTAACACATATTACAGTTATCAATGAATGTGTATTAGATATCAAATGGATAATGTGTTATGATCTAATTGAAATGTCTAAAGCTTGGCAAAGAGAGATGATACCCTCAATATGTAAATTGATCTACAGGTAGGAATGGATCAATTAATTTATGTCATTGATATGTCTTATTCACGTTCGTCTTATAAACTTTCACCACTTACATTTCTCGGTGTTGCTTATGTTCTTGTTATTAGACGTTTTCCTGTTATATTCAAAGGATCAATATTGATAAACTTAACGTTAGTTCACATTTGTATATTAGTCGTTTATATATCATCGCGGATATTACATATACCACTGTTATAACATTGCCTATTAAAAAAAGACACGATCAGGGCAACTACTTTGTTTTCTTTTGTTTTGGGCTTTATATGTATCACGCAATCCTGTAAGAACATGTTTCTGAAGAAAACAAACGTCGGGTTTCTATCCATTAATTGTGTGGCTCAAAGTATGTATGTTAACATTGAAACTCATGACAGCAAGTTAATGAGAAGCATTTCATTTTGTATTTAAGCTACTTTTAACCAATAATACCGAATATATGAAGGCACCCAATGATCGA
The DNA here is from genome assembly GCF_026914265.1 of Mya arenaria. NCBI lineage: Eukaryota > Metazoa > Mollusca > Bivalvia > Myida > Myidae > Mya > Mya arenaria. The sequence continues at coordinate 59,243,409 of NC_069132.1, read as the reverse complement.
AAGAAATGTAATGTTTTAGGAATTGTTGTGTACACATATATTTTGACGATTTAAAAAAACACATTCACAATTAAATTTGTTTGGCATGGACAATGTACGTTCAACCATAACATGTTTATGAATGATTGAAAGATTGAGAAACATTTTTTAGCCAAGAACGTTTAAGATACATGTATTTTTGTTGAAGAAAGCATCAACGACACATCACCCGGTTTATTTACAGAGACAAGGAAATGACACGTATGATGTGATTCACATTATTATGACGAAATATTAATACGAAAAAGTAATTAAAGAAGCATTATTTCAGTTATGCTAATATACCAAGGATGTTTAAATGATCAGCAGATGAGTTTAATGAAAGATATAATATATGGTGTGTACTTCATACAAACAAATCTGTGCTCACATAATATTTACAGACCGGAATCAACTTACAGTACTTTAAATCTTATTTTGTTTTGTATATGCATTTCAAAAAATAAACAGTAAGTGAAACGTAATGTCCTATTAAGCAGACCACGAAAGCTCAGTGCACCGTAAATCAAACTAATCCTGAAAATATTTACTGACGCGCGGTTTCGCTATGATAATTTTAAGGGGTTTTCCTAAAGTAATTCCACTTGGAATTATTATAGGAATTCTATCTTCGCACTCCATATAATGTCCGTTGCATATGCATCCGACAACACAGTCATTTTTATTGTTTCTAGGAATGCGATTTCCACCCTCGATTA